>NC_025994.2:53680693-53980693 GCF_000442705.2 Elaeis guineensis
ACCATTATCAGATCTATGGAGTTCATTATAATCTAAAAATAATAAGTTGCAGCATATAATGAATCAAAAAATATCTATTTTATTAATAATATAAATGTCAATTGCATGAGTTTGAAAGATAAATTATAATAAACATCCTATCGTATCCCATATGCAATTGGCTTGTAGGGTATTATTCTTTCATGCAATACAGAAGTCTGACTCCAATAAGTGATTAGAAGCCATGAAATCTGAAATAGAGTCCATGAAGGTCAATGATATGTGGACATTAGTTGACCCACCTGAAGGGATAAAATTCATAGGATGTAAGTGGATCTTCAAGAGAAAAAGAGGCGTAGATGGAAAGGTGGAGATCTATAAAGCTCATTTGGTTATCAAGAGGCATCATCTATGTTATGGTATTGACTATGACGAGACGTTCTCTCCTATGGCAATACTGAAATCCATTCGAATCATGCTTGCGATAGCTGCATATTTAGACTATGAAATCTGATAAATGGATACGAAAATAGCCTTCCTCAATGGTAAGCTAGAAAAAGAGGTGTATATGATACAACCTGAAGATTTCATATCCACAAACGAGCCTAAGATATGCAAGCTTTAGAGATCCATTTATGGATTGAAGCAAGTAGGAGTTGGAACATGTGTTTTAATAAAATGATCAGAACATATGGCTTCATTAGGAATAAAGAAGAACCTTGCATATACAAATGGGTTAATAATTCTATGATTGTATTTCTTATTCTGTATGTGGATGATATTCTCTTAATTGAAAATGACGTTCCTGCATTACAAGGAATAAAGATTTGACTATCATCTCAGCTCTCCATAAAAGACTTGGGAGAATCATTCTACATCCTTGGGATAAAAATCTATAGAGATAGATCAAAGAGGATACTTGTGTTAGATGTGTGCCCTAGATACCAGATTGGCTGATACATTCCTGTAAAATATAAGGGCAAATTTGTAATTTTGATTATAAATGAATAAAAGGATTATTCTACTATCACATTGTGTACATTATGTCTGTGATACATCTTTTGAGTTAGTAGAAATATTAATTTATATTTTTAAGAGTTGAAAATTTAAGGCATGAATTTACATAACTAACTCATAAACAGCTCCTAAATATAGGATCATCATGAGGATGGTGATCGATCCGGAAGGTTGGTGTACGATCGCTTTCTTAGGATAGTGTATCTTGAGTCTACGGTGTGGAGACACCTGAGCGAGAGTACAGATATTCGTTGAGAATGAGAGTACTGAGCGTGACCACCTCGAGCAGTCATAAGAAAGTCTACCTTCTCGTTGATGACTAGCTCGATGCTGCAGCTGTGTGTCTAGTTCTTTGACCTGAGGTACATCGATAGTTCACCTTGAGTGTGTTATAGTTTGACTACACCATAACTCGATCTTCTAGCCATTCGGAATTCTGAGGTGTATGTTGGCTGTAGCATATTCATTGTAGGAACCAGATCGCACCAAGAAGGGATCTATCAACCTCGGTAAATGAGAGTAGTCCTATGATGATCGAAAGATCGAGTCCTTAAGCCCATGGCCATGACAGAGTAAAATAATGAAAAAGATCTTTTCATTGGGGTTTCACATCGGACTCGGATCGATCGATTGATTTATATGACTGATGTTGGGTTTGATGAGTTCACCTTAACCTTAATTCAGTCGGAACTCATGATAGAAGAACTCAATCACACAGGTAGCTGCACCGAGAGGTTCATCTTTATTTCTGATGGGTTGCCACCATATACTGCTAGATGTCACTGGTGGATTTTGAGAGCAATTAGAATGATATTGATGATCAATCATTCTAAATTGTCTGAATCAGAAGAGTTCTGGTCCATCGAAAGGAGTTTCGATGATGTCGATGATGAGATCACGACATGTCTCATTACCATACGGAAATGAACCTAACTGGGTCACACAAACAAGAGTTAGGATTTGGATATCATCAATTGAGCTAGCTCAGTTCGACTGATTTGGATTAGATCCGATTAGGTTCAAGAAAATCGTGCTAGCACACGATTGAGCCTAACTTTCTCTTCGTGTAATCTTTTCTATCTCGACTAAGCCAAATATGATTTGACTCATCCAGAGAATCTTGAGAAAGTTTTTCACAGTCTGACTAGAGCCAATCTAACTCAAAAAAGTCTTGTCTTAATTCATGAGATGAATTTAAGACAACACCTGCCATTTCCATTTTAGGACATCGATCAAACGTTGACCTATGGACCTTGGACTGAAGGCCACTTGGCAAGAGGTCATTGGAGAGTTTTTGTCGAGTGTCCACTTGCTAATTTTACACTCAAAGTAGGTGCCATAATCAGATATGGCGTGTGCCTCAAGTGGATAAGGATAGAGTCCCATGAGATAAGGACTCTATGCCTTGATCGACTCAAACTGTTGGGCACCAATCTCACTGTGTTTATCCAGTGTTGGTGCCAACAGTAGGAGGGTTTGGTAGAGTTCTTATCTAATATGATCAAATAATATCACTCCATCAATTAAAATTTTTTTCAAATTAATTAAAATTTTTTGATTGGTCGAATGATTTGGCACTGCATGGCGCAGCAGGGTCTATTTAAACCCTGTCTGCGCCTAGGGTTGAGAGAATCTGCTCAATCCCTAGAAAAAACCTGATATCCCTTTACTTATCTATTCCTCCTCTAGTCTTCTCTCTCTCATCTTCATGTTCAAGAAGTTGGGCATCCATCTGGTGCTTGTCCAAGGCGTGGTGGCTCCCTGATCAGAAGGCTGCAGAGATTTATCGAGAAGCTGCTGCTCTAGCTTCAGAAGATCTTTTGAAGATCTTCCAGATCAGATCTAGATTTGATTTTTGGAGCAAAGATTTGTGAGAAGAAGATGATCTAGATCCTACTCGAGTAGATATTGATAGAGGCCAAATGACTGTGTGGCTATTTTAGAACCTCGGGCATTGCTGCGATCATCTACAGGGTAATCTAGTTACCCTAGAGGTATTTCTCTATTCCTCAAATTTTTAGATTTAATTTTAGATTAAATATTAGATAATAAGAATTAAGTCTAATAGACCTTAGATCTAAAATAAAATAAGATAATTTTTTTAAAAATATTTTGCCCCAGATCTCATTAGATCTGGAAGATCTTACAAGGAAAAAACCAGTTTTTTCCTTCAACTGGTATCAGAGCCAGGTTGATGGCTCTATTTCAGATCTAATTTAGATCTGATTTTTATTTTTATTTATCTAATATTAATATATTTTAGATATAATATCAGATGTGATAGGATCTAAAATCAAAAAAATTTAAAATTAAATCTAAGTAGATCTAACATGTATGAGATGCATGACTAGACTAGGAATAATTTAAACTATGAATAGTCTTGAAGTTTTATATTTTAATATGATTAAAATATAAATTAGATATAATTTATTTTTTAATTTTTTGATATTATAAATATTATATTTATATCAAAAAATAGAAAATAAAATTTAATTAATTCATAAGATTGATCTGCTGCATGCCTAAACTAGTTATAGAATTATTCTAGTAACTGTCTAGAATAGATTTTATATTGAATAGTTCAATTTAAATCTTATTTTTTAAATGTTACATGTGATGTATCAGATCTGAAAGCATGCTAATTAGATCAGATTTTAATACATAAGATGTATGCAAAGCATGTATAAGTTAGATCTGAAATTATATATGTGATATGTAACTTAGATCTAACTAGTTTTGTAGTTAAATCAATATTTCTGATTAAGATGTTCCTCATGGCCGTCCAGTCATAAGAACAAAGCAAGATTTAAGACCCTCTCTTTCCATTCAATGAGATGTTCTTATGGCGTGTAGGGGTGCTGTGCGTTCATCCTTAATCAGAAGTCAAACTTACTTTTCTACAAAATCCTAGATCCTGAAATCTTAGGATTTATTTTACATATTTTGTTTATGAACCCAAGACTTAATTAATGAATTAAGCTTATGAAATTAAATTAGGTCTAAAATTGAGAATTTCATATCTAAGTTATTTTCATAAAATTGGGTTCGAGCTTGGGTAGCTCAATTAGGTCTAGCGGTTGATCAAACTGAATCAAAAATTGGTTAGGTGGGATCATAAAAGCTAATAATTGACCAGTCTAATAGGATTAAGTCTAGATCAAGGTTGAATCATATTTAGATGTGACTCGATCAAGTTAAGACCTAATTTGGCTCAGTGGTTAGAGCCTGGATTGTAGACTAATCCAATTGGTTCTGGTTCGATAATTTGGTGTCTAAGGTAAGTTGGGCAGATGCGACCGACTGGTTTTTAATTGGGAGCTACTCGACTCGAATGCATTCTTGTCAAGTTAATGGCATATCCCTCCCACCGGTCTCACTTACCTGGCCATATGTGTCGATCTAGTTCTGATTTGAGGTGGCTAACAATTCGAGCTAACCCATGCCACTAGGTTAGTCATAATTGTTATGACTATGTCAAGTCAAGTTTAATGAGACCTAAATCAAATCTCCTTAAGAAAATATTAAGTCTAAGGTCTTCCACCATTGTGGATGTGCGGGCCCTTTCCGGGTTTGATTGTTTTCGGCTGGTTACAGTGGTTCAGTTGCACCAAAAAGATGCAACCATGTCCATTAGGCATTGGATGCTACGTATTAGAGGATGGGTTGTGCTCAATATTCTGGATATGGTGAAGGACTCAATCAGGAATCTAGTTCGTGCAAATGGTAGGTATGACTTAACTAAAGATTGGAGTAATATTTCGGACATGGTGAGCTTCATAAATTAGAGATCAAGTTTTGGGTGCACTATGATTAGAGAATCATTGGACAAGAGTTGTCCACTCATCGATTGACCCATCACCAATAACTGTTAGGTGAGGTGATGAGCCAGTCGGTGAGACTGCACCACCCATTAAAAATCACTAATCACAGAGATTTTTACATCTCTACCTAGGGAGTGTAGGGATCTGAGAAAATAGTGGGAGCCTAATTTGTTTAAAAATAAAACTTCTAAACAAATTGGTTAAGTCTGATTACAAAATCTAACTAGAAACTTTTGACTCTCTACAGAAAACATGTCTGCATCCAACCCCCTGACCAAAATACTAGACACCCACAGATTGACTGGATCCAATTTCAAAGACTGGTTGAGGAACTACAGAATTATTCTGGATTTCGAGAAACTGACTCATGTCTTAGACCAAGACCCTCCTGCCATGCCAGCACGTTCAACTGCTGAACAAAGAGCATCTCTAGAAAAGTGGACGGATGAAGATAACAAAGCTAGGTACTACATGTTGGGTGCAATGTCTGATGACTTGCAATACCAGCATGAGAATATTATGACTACCCGCCAAATGTTGGCTCACCTACAAGAGTTGTTTGGTGAACAAAATCGCACAGCCAAGTATCAAGTCTGCCAAAGACTTTTTAAGACTAAAATGCGTGATGGGTAGTCAGTCCAAGATCATTGTTTGTCAATGATCAAGGTCCTTGAGGAGCTTGAGAATCTCGGTGTCATCTTAGACAGGGATTTTTAGATTGATGTGATCCTTCAATCTTTGTCTGATGCATATGGTCAGTTCATCATGAACTTCCATATGCATAAGATGCAGTATACCTTGGCTGAGTTAATGAACATATTGGTTACGGTTGAGCTTTCTTTGAAGGGTTCAAAAGGCTTACTGTGGAGCGGACTTTTTTCAAGAGAAAGTCTTTTGGAAAAAAGAAAAAGTCTACGAAGAAGCAGAAGGTGAATGGGAAAAGGAAGAAGATGGAATCGAAGAAAAAGGCTGCTGAAAAGAAAAAATATTTCCACTGCAATTCAGACGGTCATTGGAAATGAAACTGTCCTCAATACCTGGCCACCCTGAAGAACAAGAAGGATGGTCCTTCTGGAAGTATGCTCGTTATAGAATCTAATCTTACAATTTCCTCTGCATCTAGTTGGGTACTTGACTCTGATTCTAGTGCTCATTTGTGCACTTCTACGCAGGATCTTGAGGAGAGCAGGAGGCTGAGGGATGAAAATATGATCCTACGCGTCGGGAACACAGCAAGAGTTGTTGCTGTGGCTGTGAAAACCTACCCTCTGTGATTACCATTAGGATTAGATTTAGTTCTTAGAGACTGTTATTATGTGCCTGCAGCAAGCAGGAATTTGATTTCTGTTTCATGTTTAGCACAAGAAGGCTATGTGATTAGCTTTCATAAGGATCATTGTAACATATTTTATGAAAATAATAAAGTTGCAAATAATTTTCTTATTAATGGTTTCTATCAGCTATATATTGATGTATCTGTATTTAATATTGAGAAAAATATGAATGCCACAGGAATTAAAAGGCCTAGAGATAGTCTAAATGATAGGTATCTGTGACACCTAAGGCTAGATCATATAGCGAAAGACAGGGTAAACAAATTGAAGAAATTTGGGCTATTGAGTCCATTGACTTTCGAGTCATATTCAGTTTCTGAATCATGCCTTCAAGGCAAAATGACCAACCTCCCTTTTGTGGGACATGGGGAAAGGGCCGCAGACCTACTTGCCCTAGTACATACGGATGTGTGTGGCCCATTTGATGTACCGACTAAAGGCAACTATGTCTACTTCATTACCTTTATCGATGATATATCTAGGTACGGATATGTATTTCTAATGAAATACAAATCTGAAGCCTTTGAAAAGTTCAAAAAATTCAGACATGAGGTAGAAAAACAAACAGAAAAGCCCATTAAGGTTCTTCAATCAGATCGAAGAGGTGAATACTTTAGTCGGGAGTTCTTAGACTATCTTAAGGATAATGGCATAGTCTCTCAATGGACTCCACCTGGAACGCCACAACTCAACGGGGTTTCAGAATGGAGGAACCAGACCCTATTAGATATGGTCCATTCCATGATGAGCTTCACAGACCTCCTTAAGTTTTTTTGGGGATATTATCTCATGACAGCAATATATGTATTGAATAGGATTTTCTCTAAAATCGTTCCTACCACACCGTATGAGATATGGCATGGTAAGAAGCCAAGTCTGAGTCATCTCAGAATTTGGAGTTGTCTGGCTCATGTCAAGAGACAGCAGGCAGACAAGTTAGAGTTCAGGTCTTTTAGAGCTCGATTCATAGGATATCCTAAAGAGTCATTAGGATACTATTTCTATATTCCGAAAGATCACAATGTGATTGTGAATCGACATGCTATTTTTTTTGAAAAATAGTTTATTCAAGATAGTGGCATCGGAAGAATAATTAAACTCAAGGAGAATGTCTCCCAAGAGCAACGAGCTAAAGAACCTGAGGAACCAAATCAATTAGAACCAATCCTAACACAATCTCTTCCACCTCGTAGATCAACTAGAATTTTCTGTCCTCCTGAAAGGTACTTAGGTACTATACAAGAACAAGTAGAGAAAATGTTCCTCACGAGAAATGGGACTCATGGTGATGACCCCAAGACCTATGACGAGGCGATATCAGATATCGACTCTGAGAAATGGTTAAACGCAATGAGATTAGAAATTGACTCGATGCACTCAAACCAAGTCTGGACCTTGGTAGATCCACCTGAAGGTATTGTACCTGTTAAGTGTAAATTGATCTTCAAGAGAAAGATAGGTGCAGATGGAGATATGGAGACATTCAAGGCTAGGCTCGTAGTGAAAAATTATAGTCAATGCGAAGGCATTGACTATCAGGATACCTTTTCGGTCGTAGCCATGCTAAAATCCATCCACACATTACTTGCTGTTGCAGCCTATTTTGATTATGAAATATGGCAGATGGACGTGAAAACGGCATTCTTAAATGGATATCTTGAGAAAGATATCTATATGGAATAGCCGCTTGGTTTCACATCCAGTGATGATGATCACAAGATCTGCAAGCTGCAAAGATCTATTTATGGACTTAAGTAAGCATCTCGGAGCTGGAATACTCGTTTCAATAATGTGATCAAAATATTTGGTTTCATCAAGAATGAAGAAAAACTATGTGTGTTCAAGAAGGTCAGTGGGAGTGCAGTTGTCTTCCTCGTACTCTACGTAGATGACATCCTCCTAATTGGAAATGATATTTTCATGTTGACCTCAGTCAAAATATGATTGTCTAAGGAGTTCTTTATGAAAGATCTAGGAGAGGCATCCTTTATACTGGGTATTAAGGTCTATACAGATAGACCAAATAGAATGCTAGGACTCTCACAGAAGATGTACATAGAGGAGGTGCTAAAAAGGTTTAGCATGGAAAACTCCAAAAAAGGTTTAGTACCTTTTAGACATGGCATTCATCTCTCCAAAAAATTATGCCCTAGCACACCTAAGGAGATTGAATGCATGAGCAAGATCTCTTATGCTTCGGCAATAGGAAGCCTCATGTATGTCATGCTATGTATACGACCTGATATAGCCTATGCTGTGAGTGTCACAAGCAAATATCAGTCGAATCTAGGCGAAGAGCACTGGACTTCTGTGAAATGTATCCTTAAGTACTTAAGAAGGACTAAGGATATGTTTCTAGTTTTTAGAAATGGAGAACTCTAGGTTCAGAGATTTACAGACTCAGACTTTATGTCTAATATAGATGATCGAAAGTTGACATCTGGAAGTCTGTTCATTTGCAATGGTGGTATAGTTAGCTGGAAGAGTTCCAAGCAGATGGTGATTGCTGATTTCACCATGGAGGCAGAGTATATTGCTACATCGGAAGCTACGAAGGAGGTATTCTGGTACAAGAAGTTTGTCGTAGAGCTTGGAGTGATGTCATCGGATGCCATCCCTCTTTACTGCGACAATAATGGTGCCATAGCCCTAGCTAAGGAGCCAAGGTCTCACCAGAAGTCCAAGCATATCAAGCGACGATTCCACCTGATCTGTGATACCTCGAAAAAGGTTATGTCGAGGTTAAGATAGTCGACTCCACAGACAATGTGGCAGACCCACTGACAAAGTCATTAGGCTAGTAGAAGATCGAAGCCCACTTTGAGAAGATGGGACTTAGATATGTAGCTAATTGGCATTAGATCAAGTGAGAATTTGTTAGATGTGTGCCCTAGATGCCAGATTGGATGACACATTCCTGTACAAATGTAAGGGCAAATTTATAATTTTGACTATAAATGAATAAAAGAGTTATTCTACTATCACATTGTGTACATTATGTCTGTGATACATCTTTTGAGTTAGTAGGAATGTTAATTCATATTTTTAAGAGTTGAAAATTTAAGACATGAATTTACATAACTAACTCATAAACAGCTCCTGACTATAGGATCATCATGAGGATGGTGATCGATCCAGAAGGTTGGTGTACAATCACTTTCTTAGGGTAGATGTGTCTTGAGTCTACAGTGTGGAGATATCTGAGCGAGAGTACAGATATTCATTGAGAATGAGAGTACTGAGCGTGACCACCTCGAGCAGTCATAAGAAAGTCTACCTTCTCGTCGATGACTAGCTCGATGCTGTAGCTGTGTATCTTGTTCTTTGACCTGAGGTACATCAACAATTCATCTTGAGTGTGTTATAATTTGACTACACCATAACTCGATCTTCTAGCCATTCAGAATCCTGAGGTATATATTGGCTGTAGCATATTCATTGTAGGAACCAGATCGCACTAAGAAGGGATCTATCAACCTCAGTAGATGAGAGGAGTAGTCCTATGATGATCGAAAGATCGAGTTCTTAAGCCCATGGCCATGGCATAGTGAAATAATGGAAAAAAAATTTTCATTGGGGTTTCACATCAGACTCAGATCGATCGATTGATTCATATGACTGATGTTGGATTTGACGAGTTCACCTTAACCCTAATTCAGTCGGGACTCATGATAGAAAAACTCAATCACACAGGTAGCTGCATCGAGAGGTTCGTCTTCATTTTTGATGGGTTGCCACCATATACTATTAGATATCACTGGTGGATTTTGAGAGCAATTAGAATGATATTGATGATCGATCATTCTAAATTGTCTGAATCAAAAGAGTTCTGGTCCATCGAATGAAGTTTCGATGATGTCGATGATGAGATCACAACATATCTCATTACCATACGAAAATGAATCTAACTGGGTTACACAAATAAGAGTTAGAGTCTGGATGTCATCAATTGAGCTAGCTCAGTTCGATTGATTTGGATTAGATCCAAAGAAAATCGTGCTAGCACACGATTGAGCCTAACTTTCTCCTCGTGTAATCTTTTCTATCTCGACTGAGTCAAATATGATTTGACTCATCTAAAAAATCTTGAGAAGGTTTCTCATAGTCTAACTAGAGTCAATCCAGCTCAAAAAAGTCTTGTTTTAATTCATGAGATGAATTTAAGACAACACATGCTAATTTCTGTCACCTGCCATTTCTGTTTTAGGACATTGGTCAAACATTGACCCATGGACCTTGGACTGAAGGCCACTTGATAAGAGGTCATTGGAGAGTTTTTGTGGAGTGTTCACCTATTAATTTTACCCTCAAAGTGGGTGCCATAATCAGATATGGCGTGCGCCCCAAGTGGATAAGGATAGAGTCCCATGAGATGAGGACTCTATGCCTTGATCGACTCAAACTGTTGGGTGCCAATCTCACTGTGTTTATCCAGTGTTGGTGCCAACAGTAGGAGGATTTGGTGGAGTTTTTATCTGATATGATTAGATGACATCACTCCACCAATTAGAATTTTTTCATAATTAATTGAAATTTTTTGATTGGTCAAATGATGTGGCACTACATGTCACAGGAGGATCTATTTAAACCCTATCTGCGCCTAGGGTTGAGAAAATCTGCTCAATCCCCCACAAAAACCTGATATCCCTCCACTTCTCTATACCCCCTTTGGTCCTCTCTCTCCCCTCTTCATGTCCAAGAAGTTGGGCATCCATCTGGTGCTTGTCCAAGGCGTGGTGGCTCCCTGATCAGAAGGCTGCAGGAATTTGTCGAGAAGTTGTTGCTCCAGCTTCAGAAGATCTTTTGAAGATCTTCCAGATCAGATCTCGATCTGATTTTTGGAGCAAAGATTCATGAGGAGAAGATGATCTAAATCTTGCTAAGTGGATATCGGTAAAGGCCAGACGACTGCGTGGCTATTTTAGAACCTCGAGTATTGCTGCGATCATCTACAAGGTAATCTAGTTATCCTAGAGGTATTTCTCTATTTCTTAAGTTTTTAAATTTAATTTTAGATTAAATATCAGATAATAAGAATCAGATCTAATAGACCTTAGATCTAAAATAAAGTAAGATAATTTTTTTAAAAATATTCCACCCCAGATCTCATTTGATCTGAAAGATCCTACAAGGAAAAAGCTGATTTTTTCCTTCAACTTGTATTATCCCAATCCATGTACATCGACACCGTGCTAAAATGGTTATGCATGAAAAATTCTAAGAAGGGCTTTCTTTCGATAGGCCATGGAATTACTCTCTCAAAGAGAGATTGTCCGACAACTCCTCAAGAGAGGGAGCGTATGAGCAAGATTCCATATGCTTCTGTAGTAGATTCCATAATGTACGCTATGATATGTACAAGACCAGACGTAGCATACTCATTAAGAGTAGTGAGCAGATACCAATTTGATCTAAAAGAGAACCACTGGAAGGTTGTAAAAGTCATTCTTAAGTATTTGTACTAAAGATCAGTAGCTTATTTATGGAGAACCTAACTTAAAACTTGTGAAGTTTACAAACTCTAATTTTCAATCAGATCATGACGATAGCAAGAGCATGTCGAATTACATCTATATCCTGAACGATAGAAAATCTACTAAAAAAATTTCAAACAGTACATCGTGGCCGACTTTACTTGTGAGACGGAATAAATCACGGCATCCGATGCTGCGAAAGAAGCTGTATGGTTATGAAAGTTCATTGACTAGCTCGAAGTAGCACCCTCCCTCGATGGCCCTATTTTGTTGTATTACGACAGCACTGGCACCATTACTCAAGTGAAGTAATCGAAGTCATGTCAGTGCACCAAACATATTCTGCACTGCTACCATCTGGTCTAAGAGATTATAGATCGAGGTGACGCTGAGCTTTAAAAGATCGATGGAAAGAAGAACCTAGCCGACCCATTTACTAAAGCCCTCAGTATCAAGGAGTTTGAAGATCATAAACAGAAAATGGGTATAAGATACTGTACTGATTGACTTTAGACCAAGTGGAAGTTATTAAAAATTATGTCCTAAAGTCAATCATCAGCTTATTGATGGTTATGCTAAATTATATAAATATATATGAATTGATAAATTAATAAAATTATTATTTAGCTTTTTCATCACAAAGTAGTGTATATCTTCTTAATGAACTCTAATTATTGTGATGAGGTCCTTAAGACTATCTTAATCGATAAAGGAGGATATATTGTTGAGTCCTTAAAATAAATTCACGATCAAATAATACGCTATTACTAGGATGACAACATTTATCGAGTGTAGATTGTTGTGTGTCATATGTATTGGTTGTCCTCGTAACCAAATAGAGTGAAGACACTAGTATGGCATACAAGTAAAATTAAGATTACATCTCATTGAATATGACTAACTGCTGGGCACTCTACTATCAAGAGTAGCTTGCGAAGGATATGGATACAAGTGTCCCTCCAACTTGAGATCACCATGATAATTTGCAACTAACTCACTGTGCTTTGATGTCAAACTATTTGAATTTTTAATTCAATGATAAAAAGTTTTTAGGCACGATCAAATACTTACGAAGTCGGTGTATGAGTCAAGATGGAATTGACCCCACCGAATAAGTAGGAGTTAATGCATCAGTATGTTTCAATTTAGTAAAATCTTGAGCAGAATAATCCATGTGATGGATTTGAAAGGTTGAGACACAATATGATTGATAAATCGAGGTTGACAGTTAAACTTCAGATCACATAGAGCATTAGGGTCAGAGAGATGAATTATATGGTAACCATATGCCAATAGATTCATGAATGATACTTTGCAATATTTTGACCTTTCCGAACGTCGAGTCCAATTGATAGATGGTTACATCAATTAGTTTAGAAAATTATTTTTGTACTATCAGCTTAGGTTCAAACCTATGGGGTCATACTCAAAAGAAGTTTCACATTGATCATATGGCTGATCAACGATTGAAAATCATTCTAGAGTTTAATCGTCATTTCGATTGATGGTTAATCTTGTGCAAAAATTGTAATAAATTATTTTTTTAATTATTGATGAATTAAAAAAAATTAATTAGTGATTAACTAATTAACTCAATTTAATTGAGTATTGAAGTTTAGATTAAATCTAATTGAATAGGATTCAATTTGGTTTGATCCGATTAGGTTATGAGATGACCTAATCGCTAAGGGCGTTCGATTCTTGATTCGAACTTGATTAATTTTTAAATTAATTAAAATTTAATTGAAACTATTTATTATCTAATTAGATTAGATAATTTAATTAGATCTAATCTAATTTGGTTAGATAAAGAACCTAATTAGAAATGTATACAAACTCGAATTTGAATGGAACAAGAACACCCCATAGCCACCTTTCACTGCGCCCTACTTTTCTTCATGCGTGAGAATGGTTTTCACAAGAAATTTTTTATGCCCAGAAGGTAAGTGATATCTTCTTCTAATTCTCTTTGGATTAGAATTTGGTTGGTTCAAGTTTGACTTCAAATTGGTTTGAAATCAAGCTTAAACCAAGAGTCCAAATTTTGTGGGACTTTACCTAGCCGCTAACCAACCTTCTTTCTCATGCGCAAATGAATTTTTGTGTGATGTTTTTTGTACCAATCTAAGTTATGCCACCCTTTTTTTTGAGTCCCTTATGTATGAATTAAATCTAATTTAAAATAAAATTTAAATTTAATTTGAATTCATGATAAAATCAAAGACTGTTTGAAGCTGAACCAGATTATCCAAACTCTACATGGGACGCCACCTTTAAGAAGGATTGGTTTTTGTGCTCCAAATCACTTCAAATTTAGTGTAACAGAACATCAGAGAGGGCATGGGAGATCTGAGAAAGAGGGGTGACATCCATGTATGAGAAAAAGAGGAAGAAGAACCTCTTTGGGGCATGAGATCTAGGGTGGGGGTTCTAGGGTTTCCTAGTTCCAATTTTGTGAGAGAGAAAAATAAGAAGGGTTTTGTTTTTCTTCTTCTACACCATCTCCTCATTGAAAAGGGGTCTCCATTTGATTTGAAGAAAGGGGTCTCCATTAGCCATCCAGAGCCTTCGTCGTGAGCTAGCACTCCCGAGAAAGATGATCTGTTCGGGCTTTGAGTGGATCACCTGTAGAGGTCGGACATGTTATGCAGCTGCTCGATATTAGGAAGAACCTCCTACCATGTGTATCAATAGTAGTGATCATTAATCCATGACCAGGTAATAGGTTTTGAACTCATCGGATCAGATCTAAGCATTAGATTTGATTCAGGATATCAATACGATCGATGTAGTATTTTCTTTTAGATCAAATTTTTTTGTATAATATTTTCATGTCATAGATTTTTAGAGAGATAGTTTAGATCTGATTTAAAGTGTGTGTAAAAGATTAAATAGTTAATTTACTTCTTTCACTATAAAAAAATTTTAAAAATACATGCTTTGAACTGTCTGTTACCCAACTCGTTTATCGAGTGTAGGTCATTGTGTGTCATTAGCATTGGTTGTCCTCATAATCAAGTGGTGTGGAGATATTGATATGGCATACAAGTGAGATGTAGGAGTATATCTCATTGATTGTGACCAACTGCTGGGCACTCTACTGTCAAGAGTAGCTCACAAAATATATAGGTACAAGTATCCCTCCGACTTGAGATTACCATGGTAACTTACAAGCAACTCATTGTGCTTTGATGCCGAACTATCTAAATTTTTAATTCAGTAATGAAAGATTTTTGGATACAGTTAAGTACTTCTAAAGTCGATGTGTGAGTCAAGATGGAATTGACCTTTCTGAATAAGTAGGAGTTAATGCATCAATGTGTTCGATTTAGTAAAATCTTGATCAGGATAATCCATGTGATAGATTTAAAAGGTTGAGATGCAATATGGTTGACTAATCTGGGGTTGACAGTTAAAGTCTAGATCACTTTGAGCATTCGGTTCAAAGGGATGAATTATACAATAACCATATGCCAATAGGTTAATGAATGATGCTCTGCAATCTTTCGATCTATCCAGACGTCGGGTACCATTGCTAGATGGTCACTTTGATTAGTATAGAAAGTTTGTTTCTATACTACTAGCTTAAGTTCAAACTTATAGGGTCACACTCAAAAAAAATTTCTGACTGATCATGTGACTGATCAATAATTAAAAATCATTCTAGGATTTAATTATCAATTCGATTGATAATTAACCTTGTACAAAAGTTGTAATAAATTAATTTACTAATTATAGGTGAATTATAAAAAAAGAATTAATGATTAGATTATTAATTAACTCAATTAGATAGAGCATTGAAGTTTGGATTAAATCTAATTGAATTAAATTCAATTTGGTTTGACCCGATTAGGTTATGAGATGACCTAATCGCTAAGGATGTTCGATTTCTGATTCGAGCTTGATTAATTTTAAATTTGATTAAGATTTAATTAAAATTATTTATTATCTAATTAGATTAGATAATTTAATTAGGTCTAACTTAATTTGGTTTGGTCAAGAATCTAATTAGATAAAAACATAAATTTGAATTCAAATGAAATGGAACACTCCTTGCGCCACCCTACCTGCGCCCATCTTTTCTTCACGCATGAAAAGAGTTTTTGTGTGAAATTTTTTGCACCCAGAAGGTGTGTAATGCCTTCTTCTAATCTTTTTTAGATTAGAATATGGTTGGTTCAAGTTTGAGTTCAAATTGGTTTGAAATCAAACTTAAACCAAGAGTCCAAGTTTTGTGGGACTCTTCCTTGCCACCGACCAACCTTCTTTCTCACACGCAAATAATTTTTGCATGGGTTTTTTGTGCCAATCTAAGGTTTGTCACCCTCCTTTCTGAATCCCTTAGATGTGGATTGAGTTTGGTTCAAAATGGAGTTCAAATCTGATTTCAATTTATGATAAGATCAGATCCTATTTGAACCTGAACCAAACCACCCAAACTCTATCATTATCTCCATAGACCGCCACTTTAAGGAGTGATTTTTTGTGCACCTTATCAGATGGTTTTTGGTGTGAGAGAACCTCAGAAAGGGGGAGTGAAAAATTAGAGAGAGGGGTGGGCATCCGTGTGTGAGAAAAAGAGGAAGAAGGTTCCTCTTTAGGCATGAGATCTAGGGAGGGTTTCTAAGGTTTCCTAGTTCTAGATTTGTGAGAGAAAAACAAAAAATAGTTTTATTTTTCTTCTTCCACACCATCTCCACCTTGAAAAGCTCCATCTTTTGATCCAGTGGTATCCATTTGATCTGAAGAAAGGAGTCTCCATCAACCATCCAAAGCCTTCATCGTGAGCTAGCACTCTCGAGAAGGATGATCTGTTCGAAGCTTCGAGTGGACTACCTGTAGAGGTCAGATGCACTGTGTGACTGCTCGACATCAGGAAGGACCTCCTACCACATCCATCAATAGTGGTGGTCATCGATCCATGATCAGGTAATGGGTTCTGAAATTATCGGATCAAATCTAACCATTAGATCTAATTTAGGGCATCGATACGATCGATGCAGTCCTTTATGATAAATCAGATTTTTTTTTTGTTGCAATATTTTTATATCATAGATCTTTAAGAAGGTAGTTTAAATCTAATCTAAAGTATATATAAAAGATTAAATAGTTTAATCTACTACTTTTGCTATAAAAATTTTAAAAAATACATGCTTTGAACTGTCTGTCTCTCAATAGATAAATCATTTCTTCTTCTATATGACCTAGCTTTAAGCACTACATATCCATATACTTCAGGTTTGTCTAATCTCTAGATCTCTCAAACCCAATGGCTTTTACTATTTACTCAAATAAGTTTACAGATACATCACCATACAAATGATTCAAACTATCTCTAAGAACTAAATCCAAATGGTAGTCATAGAGATTAAGTGCCCAAGGTCATAGTCCAATTCTTGCCCCATTGCTGACTCAAAGGGTTACTTCATCTTCCCTCAGCTCTCTACTTTTCCTTAGATCCTTTACTAAAGTGCATAAATAAGCACTAAAGTCTAATACTCAACTAGAAGAAGAGAAAATTGTAAGATCATATTTGAGCAATTTAACATACCTTCCAAAGGTGTGTCCTTATTTCTTTAGGCTTTCCAGGTATGTACCTCTAAAATTTTTAAGGTTCCTTAGTTATCAACATATTGATCAATTCAAATAAGATGCTATAATATTTATTCATATAATAGTTTCATAAACTACTCATATGAATTAGAAAGAGATTATAGGATCAAATCTACTAGCAATTCCTTATGTATAGTCATATCGAGCTTCTCAAGTTCTTCAATGTCCTTGATCATTGTCAAACTGTGATTATGGACAAACTTTCTATCATGCATCTCATATACTGTGCGACTCTGATCACCTTACAACTATTGTAGGTGAGTCAGTACATCGTTGGCAGTCTACATATCTTTATGCATGCATTGGAGTTCATCAAGCATGAACTCCAGTTTATAGTACTTAACTTTATTGTCATTATCCAGCCATTTATCAAGTATAGCTCGTCGACTATGGATTGGACAAACTGATGATATAGAGATAACCTGATCAAGAACATGGCTTAATTTTCAAAAAATAAGAATGATTCTTAGATTTCTGAGCCAGGATATATAATTGGTTTCAGTTAAACGGTTGATATCTAAGATTCGAGCTAGAGGGTTGGAAGCTGATATAATAAATCTCAAAGAGTAAAGATTCTAATTAGATGTTTGTACTTGTAAAAAAATTATTCTAAGAATTTTATAAACAAACAAAGACTCACATTATTTTCTCGAGCCTCTCACACTCATTGAGTGGAGAAACAAAAATCTATACGCAATAATTGGGCTTCTAGTGGGTGTTACGGTCCCACTGATATATGGTATCTCACCTAACAATTATTGGTAATATGTACATCAACACGTGGATAACTCTTTGTCCAAATACTTCTCTAAGTATGTTACAGTGACTTGATCTCTAAGTTATATGGGCTCACCTAACAGTTATTGACTACACTCTTTAGTTAAGCCCGACCCATCGTTCACTAGCGGATGCAAAGCCATCATTGGATCTCTCACCTAATAGTTATTAGATCCAACCCTATCTTTACCCCGAGCATCTAATGTCAATAGAGTGGTGGTGTCTTTCCGATGCAATCGAACCACTGTGACCAGTCGAGAACATTCAACACCAGAAAGACATCCGCATCTCTACAATGGTGGAAGACCGCTAGACTTAATATTTACTTAAGAAGATTTAGATTCAGATCTCATCTAAGTCAGCACATTTGATATTTGACTGATCAAATTTAGGTCAGTACAACCTCATGTCTGACTAACCTGGTTGACATGAGTGAACATGAACGATCAAACAATTTTATTCAATCCTTAATCGATCAAATTGATCAGATAAGTGAGATCGATGGAAAGGTCTACCGATGCTTTTCTTAGACACCATCAAAATGATCAGATAAGCATGCTCTCAATTAAAAACTATTGGTTAAGATGTCTTACTTATCTTAGACACTAATTGATCAATTAAAATTGAACAGGTCAATCTAGTGACTCAGACTCAGACCACTGAGCCAAATTCGATCTTGAGTCAATTAATTCATATCAAAATGTGAATCAATATGACGAACTACAACTAAAATGGATTTTGAGCCCCTTTAACCTAATCCTAATCAACTATTGATCAAGTTTGATCAACTGCTCAAATCAACAATGGGTTCTAACCTGATCTAATCAATGATCTTAATTATAGTTTGATCACTAGACCTAATTTGTTCAACCCAAATCCAAAATCCTATATTTTATACAATGAAATTTAGATCTTAAATTCATAATTTTAGATCTTTTAATTTCAATTCTTAATTCTTAATTAAGTGCATTATGAGCATGAGTTTTGTTGGTGCAAAAATCTGCTTGCGCCGGAGAAGCTGGAGTCGGGGAAGCCGCGGTCGCCGCCGGGACCTGCAAGGGAAGTCTAAACCAGAGGTGGGGTTGCTCCGGCAAGACCCTCCGACGCTCAAGTCAGTTCTTTGCCTCAACAAGAATGGAGTGCTCGAATGGAGAATTTAGCAGAGTTTTTGGGATAAAAAAATGAGCTTAGAGAATAACGTATCTGAGTCCCTCTTTTATAGGCGGAGGGGGCAACGGATTGATGGCGACATTTGTAACCGTCTGGTAGTGGGCCGCCCATGGTCAGGGGAATTTATTGCGAAAGGTAGTGGGGTAGACCCGTGGCTATTGTCATAGCCTGCCACGTAGGGCCTGTTGCAGGTAGTGGAGCGGCATCCGTTGCCGCTAGTTGTCAGCGAGTAGTGGGATCGTGCAGCACCTGCCGCAGGGAGCGGAGCAGAATCATGGCCGTTGACACAGCCTGTCGGAGAGTAATGGAGCCGCGCGGAATCCGCTACAGGAAGTGGAACAGGATCATGGTTGTTATTGTGATCTGCCAAGGGGCGCGGATCTATTGATCGAGGCTCGACAGCGATCGGAGTCCGGCCTCTATAGAAGTCCGAGAAGGGTCCTCCTTTCGGTTGGGGTCGTAGGTGGAGTCCGGCTCCCGTAGGAGTCCGGACGGAGCTTACCTGCAGTGGATACTGAAAGCGAAACCCGACTCCCGTAGGAGTCCGGGCGGAGCATTCTGCAATCAAAGTTAAAGATGAAGTCCGACTCCCGTAGGAGTCCGGACGGAGCTTACCAGCAGCTTGATCGAGGCTCGGCAGCGGTCGGAGTCCGGCCTCTGTAGAAGTCCGGGAAGGGTCCTCCTTTCGGTTGGGGTCGTAGGTGGAGTCCGGCTCCCGTAGGAGTCCAGACGGAGCTTACCTGCAGTGGATACTGAAAGCGGAACCCGGCTCCCGTAGGAGTCCGGGCGGAGCATTCTGCAATCAAAGCTAAAGATGAAGTCCGGCTCCCGTAGGAGTCCGGACGGAGCTTACCAGCAGCTGATACTGAGGGCGGAGCCCGGCTCCCGTAGGAGTCCGGGCGGAGCTGAGCTGCTGTTGATATCGAAGGTGGAGCCCGGCTCCCGTAGGAGTCCGGGCGGAGCCGAGCTGCTCGAAGTCGAAGGTGGAGCCCGGCTCCCGTAGGAATCTGGGCGGAGCCGAGCTGCTCGAAGTCAAAGGCGGAGCCCGGCTCCCGTAGGAGTCCGGGCAGAGCTGAGCTACTGTCGATGCCGGTGGTGGAGCCCGGCTCCCGTAGGAGTCCGAATGGAGCTTACCAGCAGTTGATACTGAGAGCGGAGCCCGGCTCCCGTAGGAGTCCGGGCGAAGCTGTGCTGCTGCCGGAGGCGGAGCCCGGCTCCCGTAGGAGTCCGGGCGGAACTGTTCTGCTGTCGGCAGTGGAGCCCGGCTCCCGTAGGAGTCCGGGCGGAGCCGAGCTGCTCGAAGTCGAAGGCGGAGCCCGGCTCCCGTAGGAGTCCGGGCGGAGCTGAGCTGCTGTCGATGCCGGTGGTGGAGCCCGGCTCCCGTAGGAGTCCGAATGGAGCTTACCAGCAGTTGATACTGAGAGCGGAGCCCGACTCCCGTAGGAGTCTGGGCGGAGCTGTTCTGCTGTCGGCAGTGGAGCCCGGCTCCCGTAGGAGTCCGGGCGGAGCTGTGCTGCTGCCGAAGGCGGAGCCCGGCTCCCGTAGGAGTCCGGGCGGAACTGTTCTACTATCGGCGGTGGAGCCCGGCTCCTGTAGGAGTCCGGGCGGAGCTGTGCTGCTATCGGAGGTGGAGCCCGGCTCCCGTAGAAGTCCGGGCGGAACTGTTCTGCTGTCGGCGGTGGAGCCCGACTCCCGTAGGAGTCCGGGCGGAGCTGTGCTGCTGCCGGAGGCGGAGCCTGGCTCCCGTAGGAGTCCGGGCGAAACTGTTCTGTTCCGTCGTCGATTCCGCTGGAGGTTTCGACTGTGGGTATTTTATACCCAACACTAGTCCCCCTACTTCCGAGTTTGAATTTCAGATGAAGAAAGTACAGAGAGAGAGAGATGGGTACAGCCGAAACCATCCCTTCGAATCCTGCGCACTGCTGCCTCCAGATATTTTAGCACTTAATGTGCGTACGTCAGAGCCCGCTTTTTGGTGAAGGTGACCTGAAGAGTCTTTTCGGAACCCCCGTTGAAGCGCGATCCCAAGCGCCGTGCCACGGGAATTTGCGAGCGGTCAACCCTCGATAGCAATGAAGCGGATAAGCGTGACACGTGGCACACACCAGCTGGCCCAGGAATACACGCCGCCATAACTGCGCCAGGATCCGTCTGCTATTTAAACCCCTCAGTCCTTTCATGGCCTCATCCTGGCGCTTTTCTTTCCCCTGAGAGTCTTGCCTCCCTCGCACCAGTCCTTGCCTCCTTTAGCCCCCCAATTCTTCTCTGAGGGTTTCCACACCATGTCCTCTACTCTGGAGGCTATTCTTGAGGGGATTTTTAGGGCTTGGAGGAAGGTGAGGAGGAGAATGGCGGCCGGTGAGAATCTCCGTTGTTTTAAAGGGGGCCCGGGGAAGAATTCCTTCAACAACAGGGGTTTAGTAACGGGGGCTGTCGGTGAAGTTGTTCTGCCTGCGAATTTCAGAGTAGCAAGATGGGGTGATACCGATCAAGAGGGCAGAGCTGCCGTCATAAGCCATGACGGGATCCTTGACGCCGTCGGGGCTGAGGGATCGGAGGCGATCGGCATCGATAGCGAGGCAGTGGAACTTGTTGCGGGGACGGTGGAAGTAGCGCATGCCGACCTTGCCGGAGCAATTTGGGTGGCAGCTGTTGTGGGGCGTTCGGAGATGAGGCACATCTCTGGCGTCGCTACTGCTTCCGAGGTGACTCCGGTTCTTCTTGAAACAGGTCTTCGCTACTGCCGCCATTGCCCTTACCGTCTCCGGAGATCTATCCCACCCCTTTCCCGCTAGGGTTGGGACTTCGAAAACAGAATGAGGTGAGATGGGGCGAGAGCTGTTACACGCACTGGAGAACGCGACTGAGAAGGATAGAGATGGAGAGAGGAGTTCGTAGCGGCCTCCGGTTCGTCCTGCCCGAACCATGCTTGCGAGACTTGTAATGACGTGTATCTTCTTTTTCTCTCTCTTTTTTTTTCTGACCCATCGGGTCCTGTAACGTATACTCTTGTTAAATGAAAAAGAGATTTTGGTACCTCGTCTGCATCTCGCGTTAAATAGTTGTCTGTCGAACTTCTTCATTTTCCTTTCCTTCTCTTTGTCTGTGTCACATCGTCCCAAGGTCATCGGCGGCCTCTTCAGTTCATGTGGGGTTATCGTTTGCCGAGCTACTTTTTCAGTTCTTACGCCGTTAGAAGATACCCAATTGTGATTCCGTTGACGGCTGCAGGCTCGCTTGGGGCCCTTCGGGTCCGAAGTCCCCCCTAGGGCTTGAATTTGGGGGTCCAGGCTTTCGTTGCCTTCGGGCACTGTTTGCTTTCCTTTTTGCTTGGGTTTCTTCTCTGTTGAAGTCGGAGCTGAGTCCGGCTCCCTTGGGAGTCCGAGCGGAGAAGTCCTCCTGAAGTTGGAGTAGCTTGGTTCTCGTAGGGGCCAGGGCAAAGCTTTCGTTTTCCTGCAACCAAAGTCCTAGGCAAAGTCCGGCTTCCGTAGAAGTCCGGGCGGGGTTGTCCCGTAGCTGATGTCGTCGATGGAGCCCGGCTCCTGTAGGAGTCCGGGTGAAATCTTTTTTGTCATTGGAACCCGGCTCCCATAGGAGTCCGGGTGGAGCCTTTCGTTTCCCTCGGAGCTATTCTGCAGCTGATGTTGGAGGCATTCCCCGGCTCCCGTAGGAGTCCGGGCGGGGTCCTCTGCGATCAAAGTTAAAGATGAAGTCCGGCTCCCGTAGGAGTCCGGACGGAGCTTACCAGCGGCTGATACTGAGAGCGGAACCCGACTCCCGTAGGAGTCCGGGTGAAGTCTTCTTTGTCGCTGGGACCCGACTCCCGTAGGAGTCCGGGCCTTTCGTTTTGCTCGGGCCGGTGTGAGGTCCTCCTCGCGTTATTAGCCTGGCTTGCGGGGGCGCTTTAGGGTGCTGTGGGGTCTCTCCCCCATCCGGTCTAGAAGAATCGGGTTTTCGGGTTTGCTCAAGTTAGGGAGAGGTTCTCCTCCTGTCCCTAATAGGGCTGTGGGGGCACATATGGGCGTTGCGAGGCCTCTCCCCCCATCCAGTCTAAAAGAACCGGGCCTTTGACTTTGCTCAAGTTAGGGCGAGGTTCTTCTCCTGTCCCTAACAGGGCTGTGGGGGCACATATGGGCGTTGTAAGGCCTCTCCCCCCATCCGGTCTAAAAGAACCGGGCCTTCGACTTTGCTCAAGTTAGGGCGAGGTTCTCCTCCTGTCCCTAACAGGGCTGTGGGGGCACATATGGGCATTGTAAGGCCTCTCCCCCCATCCGGTCTAAAAGAACCGGGCCTTCGACTTTGCTCAAGTTAGGGCGAGGTTCTCCTCCTGTCCCTAACAGGGCTGTGGGGGCACATATGGGCATTGTAAGGCCTATCCCCCCATCCGGTCTAAAAGAATCGGGCCTTCGACTTTGCTCAAGTTAGGACGAGGTTCTCCTCCTGTCCCTAACAGGGCTGTGGGGGCACATACGGGCGTTGTAAGGCCTCTCCCCCCATCCGGTCTAAAAGAACCGGGCCTTCGACTTTGCTCAAGTTAGGGCGAGGTTCTCCTCCTGTCCCTAACAGGGCTGTGGGGGCACATATGGGCATTGTAAGGCCTCTCCCCCCATCCGGTCTAAAAGAATCGGACCTTCGACTTTAAGAGGTTGCCCTCTTGTTTTTGATACAGTTTGCTTGAATTGTCCCAAGACATATGGGCACGCATTTTTTGATTAGGACGAAATTACTGGTAGTACATTCGTAAGTTTTCTGAGTTCCATGGTCGCGGAAGGTCGGCTCCTCAGAGCTCCTTAAGATAATAAGTTCCGGGCCGAACTACCTCCTTGACCTCGTAAGGTCCCTCCCAGTTTGGGGCAAGTTTCTCCTGGCCCTGTGGTTGCGAGACAGCAGCTCGTCGGAGCACTAGATCTCCTGCTTTAAATGCCTTGTTCTTGACCCGGGCATTGTAATATCGAGCAACTTTCTGTCTGTAGGCTGCCATTCGAACCTGAGCAATCTCCCGCCTTTCTTCCAGCAGGTCGAGGTTGGCTCTGAGACTTTGTGCGTTTTGGGGTTCGTCGAATGCCACGACTCGTGCCGACGGGAGTTTAAGCTCGATCGGGATGACGGCTTCCGTTCCAAAGGCTAAAGCAAAGGGAGTCTCCCCTGTAGGCAACCTCTGGGTAGTTCGGTACGCCCATAGTATATGATAAAGCTCGTCCGCCCAAGTTCCCTTCGCTCTTTCAAGCCTTGTCTTAATTCCCTGCAAAAGGGTTCTGTTAGTTACCTCAGCTTCGCCGTTTGCCTGAGGATGGGCCACTGATGTGAAGTTGTGGGAGATGTTTAGATCTTCACAGAATTCAGCGAATCTGGCTCCTGCGAATTGTCGTCCATTATCAGTGATTAGGGTTCTAGGCAAACCAAACCTGCATACGATCGATTTCCAGACGAAATCCTGCACTTTCGCTTCTGTGATTTTTGCTAGTGGCTCGGCCTCGACCCATTTGGTGAAGTAGTCGATCGCTACAAGGAGAAACTTCCTTTGATCGGACGCCATGGGAAAGGGGCCTAGAATGTCCATCCCCCACTGTGCAAAAGGCCATGGGACACTCAAGGGCGTGAGCTCGGCGGCGGGTTGTCTCTGGACGTTGGCGTATCTCTGGCATCGATCACATTTCTTGACATATTTGATCGAATCATGATGCATTGTCGGCCAGTAATACCCTTGGTGGAGTAGCTTGTGGGATAAAGATCTGGCACCCAAATGGTTTCTGCAAGCTCTCTCATGTACTTCCCATAGAGCGTAGTCAGCTTCTGAGGGCCGGAGATACCTTAAGAGGGGCAAGGAGTATGATCTTTTGTACAATTTGCCCTCATAGAGGATGTACCGGGAGGCTTGATTTCGGAGCTTCCGGGCCTCTTTCGCGTCCCGGGGGAGGATCCCATCTTTAAGATAGGTTGTCAGTGGGTCGACCCAGCTGGGCTCGTGGTCGATCTCCATTACGGGCCGCGGTTCTTTCGTACTCGGATATTTTAAAACTTCAAAGATGACACCTTTGGGCAATTCGGCCGGAGCCGATGTCGCCAGTTTGGAGAGAAGATCGGCTCTGGTATTCTCCGACCTTGGAATTTGCCTGATGTCGAAACTGCTAAAGGCAGGGGTGAACTCCTTCACTTTCTCAAGATATTTGGCCATACTGCCCTCCCGTGCTTCATAGCTTCCGCTGACTTGCCCCACCACAAGTTGGGAGTCGCTGTGCACCCGGAGTCGACCTATTCCAAGCTCTTTGGCGACCCTTAATCCTGCGATCAGAGCTTCATATTCCGCTCCATTGTTCGTTATGGGGAACTCGAAATGCAGAGCGTACTCTGCGATGACTCCCTTCAGACTAACCAAGATTAGTCCCGCACCTGCACCCGCCATGTTGGAAGATCCGTCCACATGGAGGGTCCAAAAGCAATCGAAGGGGCTGGCTTCTTCGTTGGGGGAGTTCGGTCGAGCCTTCAGGTCGTCAACTTTGCTTTGCTCAGGTTCGGCCTCCTCGGGGATGGTGCATTCTACTATGAAATCTGCCAATATTTGGGCCTTTATTGCTGGTCTAGGTTTGTAGTTGATGTTGAATTCTGTGAGCTCGATTGTCCATTTTGCCATTCTTCCAGAGGTATCAGCTCGGTGCAAAACTGTCTTGATCGGTTGATCGGTGAGTAGTGTCACCGTGTGCCCTTGAAAGTAAGGTCGGAGTCTCCGAGCTGCAATCAACAAGGCGTAGGTCAGTTTTTCTAATTTAGTATACCTGGTCTCGGCATCCCTCAGCGCACGGCTAATGTAGTAGACCGGCCGCTGGGCTTTCATTTCTTCTTTGACAAGGACCGCTGCGAGGGCTGTGGGAGAGACTGCCAGGTACAAAAATAATTCCTCCCCAGGTTCGGGCTTCGCCAGCAGTGGAGGTGAGCTAAGGTAGCCTTTTAATTCTTCGAATGCCTATTGGCATTCAGGGGTCCAACAGAAGTTCTTCGGCTGCTTGAGGGTTTGGAAGAAGGGAAAACATCATTCGGCCGACCTCGCGACAAAGCGATTAAGAGCTGCAATCCTTCCCGTGAGGCACTGGACCTCCTTGATCGACCTTGGGGCGATCATCTCTTGGATGGCACGAATTTTCTCTGGATTGGCCTCAATCCCGCACCCCGATACCATGAAGCCCAAGAACTTTCCTGAGGTTACCCCAAATGCGCATTTGGTCGGGTTCAACTTCATTCTGTATTTTCGAAGAGCGTCAAAAGTTTCCTCGAGGTCGGCGACATGATCTCCGAAAGATCTGCTTTTTACAAGCATATCATCTACGTAAACCTCCATGTTTCGGCCGATCTGCTCTTTGAAGATTTTGTTCACCAGTCGTTGATAGGTGGCGCCCGCGTTCTTGAGGCCGAACGGCATGACCCTGTAGCAGTAAAGGCTGCGATTAGTGATGAAAGCTGTCTTTTCTTCATCTTCCGATGCCATTCTAATCTGGTTATAGCCGGAGAACACGTCCATAAAAGTGAGGAGCTCATGGCCCGAGGTGGCGTCCACCAGTTGGTCGATCCTGGGAAGGGGGTAGCTATCTTTTGGGCAAGCCTTATTCAGCTTTTTGAAGTCGATACACATCCTCCACTTGCCGTTTGCTTTCTTGACCAAAACAACATTGGAGATCCACTCAGGATAATTAACTTCCTTAATAAATCCAGCCTTGAGAAGCTTATCCACTTCCTCGGCTATCGCCTTCTGCCTCTCTGGGGCATGATTCTGGATTTTTTCTTTCGTCGGTCGATGCTTAGGGTCGACCGCCAGATGATGTTCCATGACCTCTGTGTCGATCCCCGGCATATCCGTCGGGACCCATGCGAAAACGTCCGCATTCCTTCGAAGGAAATCCACAAGACGCATCCGCACCTCCTCCTCCAGGTTGGAGCCAATTAACACCACATGCTCCGCATTCCCATCGTTCAAAGAAATTGGTATTAAGTCTTCGATTGGACTGCCCCTCTCTTCAGTGAGGTCATCGTGCGCATCCAATCCGTCGACCGGACAGAGGTCCGCTTGATCGCTTCTCTGCAAGGCAATGCTGTAGCAATGCCTGGCCAGTGCTTGGTCTCCCCGGACTTCTCCGATCCCCTGGCTGGTGGGGAACTTCAATTTCAAATGGTAGGTTGAAACAACAGCTCTGAGGGCATTGAGGCCGGGCCGGCCAAGGATTGCATTGTAGGCAGATGGCGCCTTTACCACCAGGAAATTTACTAGAGCTCTGGACTACTTTGGATGCTGACCCGCGGTCACAGTTAGAGCTATCATTCCTTCCATCGGAATGGCGTCATCGGTAAACCCTATTAAGGGGGAGCAAATCGGCCTTAGATGACCGCCAAGAGTGGCCATTCTTGAAAAGGCATTGTAGAACAAGATGTCGGCCGAACTCCCATTGTCGACGAGAATGCGACGGACGTCGTAATTTGCTATGTTCAAGGAAACCACGACCGCATCGTTATGAGGGAATTGGACTCCCTGGGCGTCTTCTTCAGTGAAGGCTATGGGCTCTTCAACTTTTTGCCGCTTGAGGGATGCGGCTGGTGTGCTGATTGCCTCCCGCCGGGATTCTCCCGAGATGACGTTGACGGAATCCGACGGAGACCGGTCATCCGGCCACCCTTTATCGGTGACCATAGTCAGAGGTAATTGTGCAGAGACCTCGTGAGAGGGCATCAGATGAGGGAAGGAGGATTGGGCACCGAAAAAGATGGCTGGAAGCGGATCCATTGAGCGCTCCTTCAAGAACAAGGGTGTTGCGAAGACACAACCCCTTCCTCTAGCGCCAATCCTGTTGGTGCAAAAATCTGCTTGCGCCGGAGAAGCTGGAGTCGGGGAAGCCGCGGTCGCCGCCGGGACCTGTAAGGGAAGTCTAAACTGGAGGTGGGGTTGCTCCGGCAAGATCCTCCGATGCTCAAGTCAGTTCTCTGCCTCAACAAGAATGGAGTGCTCGAACGGAGAATTTAGCAGAGTTTTTGGGATAAGAAAATGAGCTTAGAGAATAACGTATCTGAGTCCCTCTTTTATAGGCGGAGGGGGCAACGGATTGATGGCGACATTTGTAACCGTCTGGTAGTGGGCCGCCCATGGTCAGGGAAATTTATTGCGAAAGGTAGTGGGGTAGACCCGTGGCTATTGTCATAGCCTGCCACGTAGGGCCTGTTGCAGGTAGTGGAGCGGCGTCCGTTGCCGCTAGTTGTCAGCGAGTAGTGGGATCGTGCAGCACCTGCCGCAGGGAGCGGAGCAGAATCGTGACCGTTGACACAGCCTGTCGGAGAGTAATGGAGCCGTGCGGAATCCGCTACAGGAAGTGGAACAAGATCATGGTTGTTATTGTGATCTGCCAAGGGGCGCGGATCTGTTGATCGAGGCTCGGCAGCGGTCGGAGTCCGGCCTCTGTAGAAGTCTGGGAAGGGTCCTCCTTTCGGTTGGGGTCGTAGGTGGAGTCCAGCTCCCGTAGGAGTCCGGACGGAGCTTACCTGCAGTGGATACTGAAAGCGGAACCTAGCTCCCGTAGGAGTCCGGGCGGAGCATTCTACAATCAAAGTTAAAGATGAAGTCCGGCTCCCGTAGGAGTCCGGACGGAGCTTACCAGCAGCTTGATCGAGGCTCGACAGCGGTCGGAGTCCGACCTCTGTAGAAGTCTGGGAAGGGTCCTCCTTTCGGTTGGGGTCGTAGGTGGAGTCCGGCTCCCGTAGGAGTCCGGACGGAGCTTACCTGCAGTGGATACTGAAAGCGGAACCCGGCTCCCGTAGGAGTCCGGGCGGAGCATTCTGCAATCAAAGCTAAAGATGAAGTCCGGCTCCCGTAGGAGTCCGGACGGAGCTTACCAGCAGCTGATACTGAGGGCGGAGCCCGGCTCCCGTAGGAGTCCGGGCGGAGCTGAGCTGCTGTTGATATCGAAGGCGGAGCCCGGCTCCCGTAGGAGTCCGGGCGGAGCCGAGCTGCTCGAAGTCGAAGGCGGAGCCCGGCTCCCGTAGGAGTCCGGGCGGAGCTGAGCTGCTATCGATGCCGGTGGTGGAGCCCGACTCCCGTAGGAGTCCAAATGGAGCTTACCAGCAGTTGATACTGAGAGCGGAGCCCGACTCCCGTAGGAGTCCGGGTGGAGCTGTTCTGCTGTCGGCGGTGGAGCCCGGCTCCCGTAGGAGTCCGGGCGGAGCTGTGCTGCTGCCGGAGGTGGAGCCCGGCTCCCGTAGGAGTCCGGGCGGAACTGTTCTGCTGTCGGCGGTGGAGCCCGGCTCCCGTAGGAGTCCGGGCGGAGCCGAGCTGCTCGAAGTCGAAGGTGGAGCCCGGCTCCCGTAGGAGTCCGGGCGGAGCTGAGCTGCTGTCGATGCCGGTGGTGGAGCTCGGCTCCCGTAGGAGTCCGAATGGAGCTTACCAGCAGTTGATACTGAGAGCGGAGCCCGGCTCCCGTAGGAGTCCGGGCGGAGCTGTTCTGCTGTCGGCGGTGGAGCCCGGCTCCCGTAGGAGTCCGGGCGGAGCTGTGCTGCTGCCGGAGGTGGAGCCCGGCTCCCGTAGGAGTCCGGGTGGAGCTGTTCTGCTGTCGGCGGTGGAGCCCGGCTCCCGTAGGAGTCCGGGCGGAGCTGTGCTGCTGTCGGAGGCGGAGCCCGGCTCCCATAGGAGTCCGGGCGGAACTGTTCTGCTGTCGGCGGTGGAGCCCGGCTCCCGTAAGAGTCCGGGCGGAGCTATGCTGCTGCCGGAGGCGAAGCCCGGCTCCCGTAGAATTCCGGGCAGAACTGTTCTGTTCCGTCGTCGATTCCGCTGGGGATTTCGGCTGTGGGTATTTTATACCCAACAAGTTTAGTTTAGATGTCAAAATAATTTTTAATCTAAATCAATTTGCATTGTATCACATATAATTTTCTATTTGTGATTCTTTCTCATGAGAAACATCACAAGCGGCACCCCTACACATCATAAGAGAACCTTCGATTGGACAAGAGAGAGACTTTAATCCCTACTTCCTCTTATGATCGGACGGCCATGGTAATTATCCCAATCTGAGTACTAGGCTACTAAGACATTAATTCTAACATATCACATATGTACCTAATTAAATTTCAGATCTAAGCATGCATACATATTTCTCATATATGAACATTATGCAGAATTTTCATATTCTGATTCAAAATTAGATCTGATTTCAGATCCAAAAATGAGTTCAGATCTAAACAAAGCAAGATATGTCAACTTCGGATCTGAATCTAAATTCAAATCTGAACAAGAACAAATTTATTTCATATCTGAAACAAATTTTAGATTTGAAATAATTGCAACATGTCAAACATAAGGTACAAAAATTTTTAGATCTTCTATAGTATGATGTTCTATATCATTCTAGGACAATCTTTCGGCATAGTAGAGTCATGCTAGAATAATCTTATTTCAAAATGATGTCGAACACATCAAATTAATTTGGATATGATTTTTACAGATCAGATTTTAGATTTATGTATTTTATATTCAAGTCAAAAATTATGATTCTGATACCACTGTTAGAAATCGATAGTTTCATGCATGTATTTCAAAAACTTTTCAAATAAATGAGTAGCGGAAGAGATCTAGATTAACTCTTAATCTAGTATACATTAGATCAAATCTATAAACTACCCATGCATGGATCTTATGACATAAATATAGCATGCATAATCTAAAATTTAAAATCCATAGATCGCATTTATGGAATAGATCAAATCTATGAAGAAACTCAGATCAGATCTCAATACCTTGGTGCGGATTGAAATACACCATAGCTAATGATCATGGATTTGAAGATTCCTTAAGTCACATACGTGTCCGACCTCTACAGATATCCACATGAGATCCTCGATCTGATCAGAGACCTGCATTCTTACTGGGATGCTAGCTCCCTTGCAGAAGATGCCTCCTTGATGGTTGATTTTTTCTCTCCTTCTTCAGATCTCACAGACTCTCCAGAGATGAAGAAGAAGTGGAGGAAGAAGAGGTGGAGGAAGAAGGAAATAAGAGAAACCCTTTCTCACCTTTTATTTTCTCCCTTACCAAAACCCTAGATTTAGAAACCCTAGATCACTCACCATGCCACAAGAGGAGTCGCCACTCCTCTATTTCACGCACAGAAGGATTTCTCATGCCCCCTCTTGGTTCCATGCCCCTCTGGAAATATTTCACGATAGAAACACAATAGTATCTCATTCCAAAAGAAAGAGGCTTTAATAAATGGCATCTTAAGGGGTGGTTTGGATGGAAACAATAGCTTCTTGATAAGGATAGTTTTAAATCAAATTTAAAACTTCCTTATCCTACCATGAGGGCCGTTGAGCAAAGGGCATTGGTGTGGATGAGGGGGCGCATGTGAAGGGGTGAAGGCATGAAACATTTCACGCAAAAGTGAGGCGCAATAGGGTTTCAAATGGGGCAGCCTTCTTTCGCATGTGCACAAGGGAGAGAGTCCTAATTAGTTGGGACTCTTGATGGTGCTTCAATTAAACTCAACCAAATCTAATTTGGTTGCACCCAAAACAAAGAGGAAACATAATCTAATTAGGAACCCATTCATCTTAATAAAATTCTAATCCAATTAGAAATTAGTTGAACCTAAATCCTGATCAAATCAGAAATTGGTCTCTCTTGCAATTGGATTATCTCATAACTCAATTGGACTTGATCTAATCAAACCTAAATCAAGTCAAATTGAATCTAATTCAATTAGACTTGATTCGAACCCCATTGTTCAATTAAATTGAACCAATTAGCAATCTAATTGTTAATGAATTCTCTAAAATTCACTAACACTTAGTAAATTACTTAATTGCAACTTTTACATAAGGTTAATCATCAATCATATTGATGATTATACCCTTCAATGAATTATAATTGTTAATCAACCATCTGATCAGACAAGAACTTCTTTTGTGTGTGACCCCATAGGTTTCACTCTATCTGATAGTGAGATATATTGTGATCTCCATCACAATATCATCGAAACTTCTTTCGATGGATTGAAACAATTCTAACTCTACCCTTCGAGGGTCTTCGATCATCAAGATGATGCTCGATGAATCTCACAATCTATCAATGACACCTAATAGTATGTAGTGGCAACTCAGTAGAATAAAAGTATTAAACTTCTAGGTGCAGTTACCATGTGATTCAGTCTTTTTATCATGAGCTCCGACTTGACAGAGGTTATGGAAAACTCATCAAATCCTAACATCAGTCATATATCAGATTTATTCGACTCGAGTTTACTTATGAATTCCATAAAAATTCTATTTTAGTATTCACACTTACTTTAACTAGAGATTTTTTGAACTCAGTCTTGCGAATCACATAGGACTACTCCTTTTTTATCAAGATCAGTAGATTCTATCTAGATACATTCTACTCCAAATAATAAATCTAAGTCCACTATAGCCAACATACACAGCAAAGATCCGAATGGCTAGGGACCAAGTGGATGTGTAGTCAAACTATAGTAGTCTCGCTATGAATAGTCGAAGCACCGTAGATCAAAGGATCTCTCATACTATTACAGTATCAAAAAAATTACTGATGAGTGAGTTGGCATCCAAGTGGTTCCTCATGTTGGTCATATTGAAAAATATATCCTAAAGCCAATCATTTGATGATTGTGTTAATTATAAATATATATGAATTGATAAATAATAAAAATTATTTAATTTTTTTTATCACAAAGTTACATCTTCTAACAAACTCCTATGTTGTGATAAAGTTCTTAGGACTATTTTGATCGATAAAGAAAGATTTATCATATAGTCCTTAAATTGATTCGCAACCAAACGATATGCTATTACTAGGATGATAGCGATATCAAGTATAGGTCGTTGTATGCCAATACGTTGGTTGTCCTCGTAACCAAATAGTATAGAGATACTGATATAACATGCAGATGAGATGTAGGAGTACATCATCACTGAACGTGACCAACTATGCAGCACTTTGCTGTCAAGGATAGCTCGTGAAGGGTATGGATATAAGTATCTCTCTGATCTGAGATCACCACGGTGATCTGCAAGCAACTCACTGTACTTTGGTGTCAGACTAACTGAGTTTCTAATTTAATAACGAAAGATTTTTGGGTACAGTCAAATACTTGTCAAGTCGGTACATGAGTCAAGATGGGATTGATCCTTCTGAATTAGTAGGAGTTAATGTATCAATGTATTTCAATTTAGCAAAATCTGGATCCGGATAATCCATGTGATGGATTTGAAAAGATTGAAATACCATGTGGATAAATTATCTCGGATTGATAGTTAAATCTTAGGTCATCCTAGAGTATTAGGGTCAAATGGATGAATTATATAGTAACCATATGCCAATAGGTTCTTGAATGTTGCTTCGCCTTCATTTGACCTTATCTGGATGTTGGGTCACCATTGCTAGATGGTTACATCGATTGGTTCAGAAAGTTTTTTCTGTGCTATCGATTTAGGTTCAAACCTATGGAATCACACTCAAAAAAAAATTTTAACTGATCATGTGGCTGATCAGAGATTGAGAATCATTCAAGGACTTAATCATCAATTCGATTGATAGATATCCTTATGTAAAAATTATAATAAATTAATTCATCAAGTGTTAGTAAATTAATAGAGAATTAATTAGTAATTAGATTGCTGATTAGTTAAATTTGATTGGGCAAAGAAGATTAAATAAAATCTAATTGAATTAAATTCAATTAGATTTGATCCGATTAGGTTATAAGATGATCTAATCACTAAAGGAGAATTATCTCTGATTTGTTCAGGATCTTGATTCAATTAATTTCTAATTTGATTGAGATTTGATTAAGAATTTATGAACCTAATTAGATTGAGTTTCATATATTTTATTTGGACTAAATCAGATGTGATTTGGCTTGGATTCAAATAAGGAAATAGGAATCCATATAGGATTGGACTCTCCTTCTTCCCATGCACCTCCAATTTTGATGCCATTCTTCATCATACCAAAAGAGCTTTTGTGTGAACTTTTCTCTATGCTAAAAAGCCCTCTCATCCTCCTTTCTCATATCCAAGTATGGATAATATCTAATTTTTGTGGATGGTTTAAATATGATTTGAAATTGGTAACCATGTATAGATAATGTTTGACATTATCTATAAGTCCACATGTCACACCCTTTATCCTCTTGATTTTGTGTGACAAATAAAGAGATATGAGGCATGAGAAATCAGAAAGGAATCAATTTTACCATAAAAATATGTGGGAACATCCCATATTTTCTTTTGGGCATGAATTGATGAGAAGGGCGACACATCTTGATCAAAGTCCAAGATGATTTGGACTCTTCACCCCACCTCTTACACACCAAAATAAAAGGTCTTTATTTTTTGCTTTTTATGTGTAATAAAGAAGAGAAATAGCTCTTCATGATGAGGGTCATGGGGCATGAGTTTATGGCATGGAAAAGGGAGAGAAGAGTCCTCTTCTCTTGGGTGAGCGCAAGATCAAAAACCTAGGGTTTAGTCCTTAGGGTTTGGGAAGAGAGAAAAATATGAGAGAAAATTATTTCTTCTTCTTTTTCTTTTACATCCTCATCTCCTCTAGATGATCATATTCAATCTCTAAAAAGATTTTAGAGATTTAAAGAAAAGATCCAAATCAGCCAAGAAGAATATCTTCGCGCGAGCTAGCACTTCCGAGAAGATCGATCAGATCGGGGCATCGAGTGGATTTTTTATAGAGATCGGATGCATGTGCAGCTGCAAGCAACTAGCAAAGATCTCCTTCATCATATCTCTCAGTAGTAGTGATCATCAATCCATGCAAAGATATCAAGTTTTGAACTCAAATCAAAAGTAGATGTGATCTACTGCTCACATGTATGCAAGCTGATTTTATTTTTAATATTTTTCAGATTTTATATGCAACATAACATATTATAGATCCTAGAATAGATTGATTTGATGATTAGATCATATGCATATTAGATTAATTTGATTAATTTAATTATCTTTTGATATAATTTATTCAAAAAAATTTTAAAATACATGCGTGAAATCGCCTATATTCTCAAATAGTGGTATCAGAGCCTAGGTTCATTAAAATATGATTTATGTGCATATTAAATTTGAAATTTAATTTTATTTAGATTTAATATATGATATTTAGATTTGAATTTAATTAATGATGGATTGCACAAACTAATATAAGGTTACCTACTGTAAGGTTTACCCCTTACAGTGAAAAGGTTGTCTTGATTTGTGTTGATCCTTAATAAAATTTGATTTTATGTTATACATGTGATGGTTATGATCTGATTTAGATGTGATCTAAAATTATAATTAAATTTGATATAATTTAAATTAGATCTAAATTCATACATATATGATATGTGATTAGATTAGATGATCATATTAGCAAATACTTGGATTGAGTTGATTACCAGACCGTCCGATCATAGGAGCAAGGAGGGTTTAAAGGTCCTTTCTTTCCATTTGATGGGGTGCTCTTATAGCATGTAGGGGTGCCATATGATTAGATCCCATAAAAAAGAATGTGAAAGGAAGAACTTATTTTTCTGTAAAATTTTAGATCTTGAAATCCTAGGTTTGTTGTATGTGATACAAAATTGTATGAAAAATAAAGCATCTAATTTATATGATTAAAATTATTTTAATCATAAAAAAATAAAATCTTGAATCATAAAAATTTTGGATATGATCTAAAAATATTATGATTGATTTTATTTTAGTGGTATGTAAGAATTTTTAAATCTGAAACTCCTTGAATCGTGCTCACACAATTACTGAGCTGATCTAGTTTTGAACTGAGTTGACCCAGTCTCCTTTTGTAGCTGGATCAATATTGATTGAGTTGATCTAGTTTCAGAATAAAAAATTTTTACATAATATTTATTATAAATTATTTATAAAATAAAAAAAATAAAATTATTTTAATCCTAAATCTAAACCCATGTTGATGCTGAACTTAATTGAGAATTAAGTGAAAGATCAATTAGATCTAGAATTATGATTTAAGATCTAATGACATTGCATAAAATATGGGGGTATGGGTTAGCTTAGATCAGATCCTCTTAATTGGATTAGACCTAAGATTGGAATCAAAGAGTTAATAGACTAACTAGAGAAATTAATTAAATCTAACCAAATATTGAATTAGATTAAATCAAAATTTCTCTAGAACCAATACAATAGTTGTAGATGATCAAGTCCATGTCTTTGATTAGACCAAATAAATCTTAATTGATTATGGCTCAGTGGTTGAATCTGAATCATTAGATTGATCAAATCGAAACTAATTAACCAATTGATGTCTAAGGTAAGGTCGGTATTCTGATCAGTGCTTTTTAATTGAAAGTGGTTTATCTGGTCATTTCGATGGTGTCTAAGGCAAACTTAGCAAATCCTCCCATCGATCTCACTTACCTAGTCAATTTGGTAGATTATATCTTGATTAGACCGTTAAGTGATTTGAGTTGACCCATGCCATTAAGGTTGATCAATGTGACTACTCTAGGTGCCATTTCAACCAGCATGACCTTAATCCAATTCAATGATTTAGTGAAGTCAGTGGGAAGATTATGATTTCTAGTTGATCTCTTCTCATCTTTTCTCTAAACTGATTCTTAAATCTTCTAAATTATTAGGTCTATAAAATGAGCTAGTTATGAGGATAACTAGATCAAAGCCTCCCATTAAGGTGAATGATAGTGGGTCCATTATATTTGATTGATATTGCAGGTGCCATCCGTTTGGTATTCTCTTAGAATGATAAAATTATCATTTATCATATGATGATTCTGTTATACTATCTGATGATGGTTGGATTGATCGAGCCATCTTCGAACTTGATCATTTATTAGTTAAAAATACTGAGTAGATTTATGTTAATGGTTTGACCTAACCAGAACTTTCTGTGGAGGCCCATCGCCTACTAAAATGAAATCTGGGGCAAAATTAATTACTGAAATTTATTTAAAGAAATAATTAGTTGAGAACCTATCCATAGATGCATATAGATTGATCGACCCATCCTCGGGCTTGTATGCAGTTTGTGTGGATTCTAGTACCTGTTAAGAAATTAGGATAATTTTTCTGATAGGAGGTAGAGGCTACTAATTCGATCAAAATAGTGAAAGAATCTTTGGACTAAAGTTTAAGTCTTTAGACTTAATCAATTCATAAACATAGAGATCTTGTATTTTTCTTTCAATTATAGCTAGATGTCTGTTGCTCCATTCACTGTTTGACAGTGACTTATTTATAGAACTCAACTTCGATAGATAGTATCGGAAGTTGCAAATAGTTCTACAGCATGAATGAATCCTAAATATGATTATAGATCCAGCACCTGAAGTTCCTACATCTAACACACATGATGCGATCAAAGACACTTATTAGAAATGGCTGAATGATCATATCATCGTGTGATGTTTTTTAAGAGCAGCAAAAAATCATGAATTTAATTGTGAATTCAATGATGCTCAGTGAGAGAAAATCTTTCAAATATTGAAGGAGTTCTTTTGCATCTCTGAAGATATATCTTCTATAAGATAATAATTTTTTGAGAAAAAAAAAAAGATGCTAAAGAGTCGTGCTTGGACTAATGAGTTCGAACTGACAAAAGAGTCTAAGATTAACCTAATCTGACAGAGTCTCTTGATCCAAACAAGCTAAGAAAGAGAAATCAGCAAGGATTGCTGGACAAGGTACTTATATGATAACACCTTATAATTTCTCTATCTATGACACTACTGCCTCGATATTGGATATCAAAAGTTTATGCAAATTATCGCAACGACTTCAGGTTTGTAGAAAGATTGGAAACAGTAAGAGGTTCCTAAATGTTGGAGATGGAAGTCATATTTTAATCTTGATTTTAGGAATCCTCGAGTTTATTTTCAATTCTACCAATATCGTTTTAGTGATTATCACTATTGTCTAATGATTTTTGTGATATCATTATAAATGATGTCAAAATTATATGGACAACTGAGAAATAGTATTTATGAATAATCACAGCCTGTTAGTGTATAGTATACAACAATCAAACTCCTAAAGTAGATTATGTCCTAGAAGCCTATCTTTGGCAATTTAGGCTCGATCATTAAGCAAGAATAGGATCAACAGGATAATTCTCGAAGTCAATGATTGTGAATCATTGTCAACCTATCAATCCTATCTCCTTAGTAAGATGATTAAGTCACCTTTTACTGAAAAAATGAATGAGTCAATGATGTTCTGAGTCTAATACATACTGATATATTAGATCTATGAACATATTTACCATAAATTTAGATTATTTAAAATATTCAAATGATTTCATAATAAGATAGAGAAACAAACTAGAAAGAGCATTGAAATTTTTTGATCAAACCAAGAAGGAGAATGCCCTTCCGATGAGTTTTTGACATATCTAAAAGAGAATAAGATTCTCTCTTGTTGGAATCAATTTTGTTAGATATAGTTCGATCCATGATGGAGTTTGCAAGTCTGTCAGTCTTCTTTTAGGGTTATGCTCTTGAGACTACTTGTCATATTCTGAATTGAATTTCGAACTAATCAGTCGTAAGGACTCCATATGAGATATGGACTAGGCGTAAGCCGGTATTCTCTTATCTTAGAATTTGAGAGTGTTTGGTTTATATCAAGCAATTGCAGACCGATTAGCTTGGATCCCGATGGTAAAGGTATTGATACCTTTAATATGGAACTTATGAAATTCAATAGATAGAAGAATCGATCCAATCTAGTGAACCCATAGAACCAGATTTGATTAAATCATATCCAAAACCTGTTGAAGAGGCACCATTAAGGAGATTCGATAAAGTACTGCATCCGTCGGATAAATACTTCGGTTTCTAGTTTCGAGATATGATTCTATTAAACTCGATGAGAACAACAAGGATATGATCACCTACATGGATGCCATATAAAGATCTGACTCCGATTAATGGCTTGGAGCCATAGAGTCCAAAATTGAGTCCATGAAGATCAACAGTGTATGGACACTCATTGATTCACTCAAAGGGATAAAACCCATTAGGTGTAAGTGGATCTTCAATAGGTCAGAGAGCACAGACGAGAAAGTGGACACCTACAAAGCTCGTTTGGTTACCTAAGGATATTATCAATATTATGGTATGACCATAACGAGATAATTTTCTCCTGTGATAATGCTAAATATTTTAAAGTTGGAGCATGTATTTTGATAAGTGATCAAAATGCATGGCTTCGTTGAGAATGAAAAAAAAAACTATAAATATAAATGGGTTAATAGTTCTATGAGTGTATTTTTTATTTTATATGTAAATAAAATTTTTTTATTCAGAAATGATATTTCTTATATTATAGAAAATAAAAGTTTCGTTATTATTATTATTATTCTCCATAAAAGATTTTAAGAAAAGCATCTCTCATCCTAGTGATGAAGATCTATGAGATAAATCTAAGAGACTACTTGAGTTTTCTCAGTCCAACGTACATAAAGTGTTTATGAGTAGAATTTATTCTATCATGTACACCATGTTGAGATCGAATATGGTATACTCACTAGGATAATGAGTGGATACTTACAAGATTTGGGTGAGAATCACCAGAAGGTCATCCTTAAGTATTTGAGAAATACTAAGGACCAGTGACTCGATTGTGGAAAATTTGACTTAAAACTTATGAAATTTAATTTTAATTTTTAGTTAGATATAATAATAGCAAGAATGTATCGGAATATATTCTTACCCTAAATAATAGAGCAATCTGCTAGAAAGGTTCCCAGTAGAGAAATATAATCAAATTCAAATTATGAGGCAGAATGTATTACAGCATTCGATGCTTGCATGAAAGCTATGTGATTCTACAGATTCATTGACAAGCTAGGAGTGGCACCCTTCGATGATGATCCTCCTATATTGTACAGCATCAGAGCCATAGCTCATGTCAAGGAGCCAAAGTTTCATTAAATTATCAAGCATTTTGCATCGCTACTACCTTATTCGAGAAATCTATTAAGGTGATGTCAATTTTTAGAAGATCGACGGAAAGGAAAATTTGACCAACTCATTTATTAAAATCTCAATATCTAAGAGTTCTGAGATAATAAATCGAAGATGGGTATATGATACTATACTGATTGACTTTAGTCCAAGTGAAAGTTATTGAAAAATATATCCTAAAATCAATCGTTTGACGATTGTACTAATTATAAATGTATATGAATTGATAAATAATAAAAATTATTTAACTTTTTTTATCATAAGGTTACATCTTCTAATGAACTCCTATATTGTAATGAAGTTCATAGGACTATTTTGATCGATAAAAGAGGATTTATCACGTAGTCCTTAAATTGGTTCGCAACCAAATGATACGCTATTACTAGGACGATAGCGATATCAAGTATAGGTCGTTATGTACCATATGCATTGATTATCCTCATAATCAAATGGTGTGGAGATAATGGTATGGCATGCAGGTGAGATGTAGAAGTACATTATCACTGAACGTAACCAATTACGGAGCACTCTGCTATCAAGGGTAGCTCGCAAAGGATATGGGTATAAGTATCCCTCTAATCTGAGATCACCACGGTGACTTGCAAGCAACTCACTGTACTTTGATGTCAGACTAACTGAGTTTCTAATTTAGTAACGAAATATTTTTGGATATAGTCAAGTACTTGTCAAGTCGTTGCATGAGTTAAGATGGGATTGATCGCTCTGAATTAGTAAGAGTTAATGTATCAATGTATTTCAATTTAGCAAAATCTGGGCCCAGATAATCCATGTGATGGATTTAAAAAAGATTAAAATATAATATGAATGATTTATCTAAGATTTATAGTTAAATTTTAGGTCATCCTCGAGTATTAGGGTCAAAAGAATGAATTATACGATAACCATACGCCAATAGATTCTCGAATATTGCTTCGCCTTCATTCGATCTTATCCGGACGTCGGATCACCATTATTAGATGGTTACATCGATTGATTCAAAAATTTATTTTTGTACTACTGACTTAAGTTTGAACTTATGGGATCACACTCAAAAAAAGTTTCTAACTGATCATGTGGCTGATCAACATTGAGAATCGTCCAAAGGCTTAATCGTCAATTCGATTGATGGATAGCCTTATGCAAAAATTGTAATAAATTAATTCACCAAGTGTTAGTAAATTAATGAAAGATTAATTAGTAATTCAATTATTGATTAGCTTAATTTGATTAAGTAAAGAAGATTAAATAAAATATAATTGAATTAGATTCAATTAGGTTTGACTCAATGACGTTATGAGATGACCTAATCGCTAAAAGAGAATTATCTCTAATTTGATCAGGACCTTGATTCAATCAATTTTTAATTTGATTAAAATTTGATTAAAAATTTATGAACCTAATTAGATTGAGTTTCATATATTTTATTTGGGCTAAATCAGTTATGATTTGGTTTGGATTCAAATAAGAAAACAAGAGTCCATATAGGATTGGACTCTCCTTCTCCCCATGCGCCTCTGATGCCATTCTTCATCATGCCAAAAGAGTTTTTGCATGAACTTTTCTACATGCTAAGAATCCCTCTTGCCCTCCTTTCTCACATCCAAGTATGGGTAATATCTGATTTTTGTGGAAGGTTCAAATATGATTTGAAATTGGTAACCATATATAGATAATGTTTGACATTATCTATATGTCCACATGTCACACCCTTTATTCTCTTGATTTTGTGCGATAAATAAAGAGATATGGGGCATGAGAAATTAGAAAGAAATCAGTTTTTCCATGAAAAATATGTGGGAACATCCCATATTTCCTTTTGGGAGTGAATTGATGAGAAGGGTGACACATCTTAATAAGAGTCCAAGATCCTTTGGACTCTTCACCCCACCTCTTACATGCCAAAATAAAATATCTTTATTTTTTGCTTTATGTGTGTAATAGAGAAGAGAAATAGCTCTTCAAGGTGAGAGTCTTGGGGCGCATGAGTTTTTGGCATGGAAAAGGGAGAGAAGAGTTCTCTTCTCTTGGGTGAGAGTAAGATCAAAAACCTAGGGTTTAGTCCTTAAGGTTTGGGAAGAGAGAAAAACATGAGAAAAATTATTTCTTCTTTTTTTTCTACATCCTCATCTCCTCTAGATGATCATCTTCAATCTTTAAAAAGATTTTAGAGATTTAAAAAAGGGATCTAGATCAATCAAGAAGAATGTCTTCGCACGAGCTAGCACTCCCCAGAAGATAGATCAGATAGAGGCTTCGAGTGAATTTTTCATAGAGGCCAGATGCATGTATGGCTGCAAGCAACCAGCAAGGATCTCCTTCATCATATCTCTCAGTAGTGGTGATCATCGATCCGTGCAAAGATATCGAGTTCTGAACTCAGATCAGAAGTAGATGTGATCTACTGCTCACATGCATGCAAGCTGATTTTATCTTCAGTGTTTTTCAGATTTTATATGCAACATAACATATTATAGATCCTAGAGTAGGTTGATTTGATGATTAGATCATATGCATGTTAGATTAATTTGATTAACCTAATTATCTTTTGATATAATTTATTCGAAAAAATTTTGAAATACATGCATGAAATCGTTTATATTCTCCAACAAGTCACGCTTAGTGCAAGTTATTCTCTAACAACTATCTACACTCTCACCCCAATATTCTCACACTGTAGATTTGAACTCATCTACCCAGAAAGGAGGTGATCTGTACACTAATTTTAATGAGATCGATTACTATCTTCCGTGATGATCCTATGATCGAAAGTATTTAGAAACTGACCACTGATAATGTATGTCTCAAATTCTCAACAACTTGAGAATATATAAAATTATCTTTGTTAATTTTTAAGATAATTCATAGACACATAATATGAATGATAATAAATATTTTCCATCAAGTACAAAATATTATTGAAAATTATGTCCCAAAGCCAATCATCAGTCTGTTGATGGTTGTGCTTATCATTGTAATTGTATATGAATTATTGAATTAATAAATATTATTTGGTTTTCTCATCATTGTGTATACCTCATTTTGAACTTCTGTTATGTGATGAAGTCTTTAGGACTATTTGATTTGATATAGGAGGATATATCATTTAGTCCTTAAACCTTAAGTTCATGATCAAATGATATACTATTATTAGGACGATAGCTATATCAAGCATAGATCATTATGTGCCATGTACGTTGGTTGTTCTCTTAACCAAAGAGTGTGGAGATACTAGCATAGCATGCAAGTGAGATGTAGGAGTACATCTCACTGAACGTGATCAATTGCTCAGCACTCTGCTGTCAAGAGTAGCTCACAAAGGATATGGGTATAAGTGTCCCTCCGATCTGAAATCACCATGGTAACTTGCAAGCAACTCCCTATGCTTTGGTATCAGACTACCTAAATTTTTAATTCAGTAATGAAAGATATTTGGATATAGTCAAATACTTGCAAAGTCGGTGTGTGAGTCAAGATAGAATTGACCCCTTCGAATAAGTAGGAGTTAATGTATCAGTGTGTTTCAATTCAGTAAATCTTGAACGGAGTAATCCATGTGATGGATTTTAAAAATTGAAATATAATGTAGATGACCATATCAGGGTTGATAGTTAAACCTGGGTCACCTTGAGCATTTGGATCAAAGGGATGAATTATACAGTAACCATATGCCAATAGGTTCTTGAATGATGCTTTGTAATCTTTCGACCTATCCGGACGTCGGGTATCATTACTAGATGGTCACTTTGATTGGTATAGAAAGATTATTTTTATACTACCGACTTAGGTTTGAATTTATGGGATCATACTCAAAAAAAATTTCTGACTGATTATATGGTTGATCAATGATTAAGAACCGTTCTAGGATAAAATAGTTAATTCGATTGATGATTAATCTTATACAAAAGTTGTAATAAATTAATTTACTAATTATTGATAAATTATGAAAGAATTAATTAGTAATTATATTACTAATTAACTTAATTTGATTGAACATTAAGATTTAGATCGAATCTAATTGAATTGGATTCAATTTGGTTTGACCCGATTAGGTTATAAGATGACCTAATCGCTAAGGGTGTTCGATTCCTGATATGATCAGAACTTGAGCTCGATTAATTTTTAATTTGATTAAAATTTAATTAAATATATTTACTATCTAATTAGATTAGATTTAATAATCTAAATGGGTTTAACCTAATTTGGTTGGATTAAGAATATAATTGGATGAGAAAAATAATTCAAATTTGAATCCCTTGCACCTCCTTTATCTGCGCTCTCTTATTCTTCACCTGAAAAATATTTTATATGATTTTTTCTCATACTCAGAAGTCTTTTTCAAGTCTTTATCTGAGTCCTTTTGAATTAGAAGTTGGTTGGTTTAAATTTGAGTACAAATTGATTTGAATTTAAATGAAAACCTAGAGTCCAAATTGAGTTGGACTCTCCTCTTCATGTCACCACATTTCTTCATGCATAAAGTATTTTTATGCAAGATTTTTTGCATCATTCTGATGTTGGTCAACCTCTCTCTAAGTTCATAAGATAAAGATAAAGTTTGGTTCAAAATTTAATTCAAATTTGATTTGAATTGGTGATAAGGATCAACCAACACTTGAATTTGAACCAAAACTACCTTATTCTTATCCTTATCTTCCATAGGATACCAACTTTAAAAGGAGATCAATTTTGTATGAGATTAGAAGTGATTTTTGGTGTGAGAAACCTAAGAGAGGAGACATAAAAAGTGGAGAGTGGGTTGGGCTTTCCTGCATGAGAAAGAGAGGAAGTGTTCTTCCTCTCGGGCATGAGCTGTGGATTCTAGGGTTTCATCTCTAGGCTTTGTGAGAAGAAAAATACAAGAGTGAGTCTTATCCAATCTTTCACACCACCACCTCCTCATAAAGCTTCATCTTCTGACCTGGAGAAGTTTGAGAGATCTGAAGAAAGGAACTTGGATCAACCATCTAGAGCCTTCGATGCGAGCTAGCACTCCCACGAAGGAAGATCCTATCAGAGCTTCGAGTGGATGATCTGTAGAGATCGGATAACCTGTGTGGCTGCTCGACATCAGCAAGAGCTTTGTACCATACTTACAAGCAATAAAGATCATCAATCTATGAAAAAGTGATGAGTTCTGAACTCTACCGACATAATCTAAAAGTTAGATCAGATTCAGGGCATCGATGTGATCGATGCAGTTTTCTATTTTATTTCAGATTTTATATATAAATTTTTTATGTCATAGATCCTTAATGATAGTTTAGATCTGATCTAAGGTATGTTTAGAAGATTAAAATATTTAATCTTTTATTATGTTACTATAAAATTTTAAAAATACATGCTTTGAACTATCCATTTTTCCTTCAAATATGTCCTAGAATTATTCTATGCATCAGCCAAGTTTGGCTTCTAGGGCATACATCTAACATGCCCTTGTTGTTTTACATCTTGCTCTTATTTTCTTTATCATATATGCTACTTTAATTTATAGCTTTTACCACACATTCACTTTGCATATATTAGTTGAGCACAGACTTGCTTATACATTTTTAAAATTCTAATTCATTCTCTCTCTTTGGTTGCTATCTTTGGACAACAAGTGGTATAAGAGTAGTTGCTCTTCTATCTTTCACAGACCTAGCTATTGAGAACTAAAGATCAATAGTAGCCTAAATAGGTCCTTTTATCAAAGGACAGTCCACTGTTGTCCAGGTATGGCTATCCAAGAGGGAAGGTGAATTGGGTATTTTAAATATTTTTAATCAAATTAAAACTCTAAACAGATATATACTTCTTATTTGAATGATTGTGTGATGGAAATAATATGTAATAGCAGAAGTAAAAACTAATCTAAGCAAGTATTGAAAGCATGCAAATCAAATATAAAAAAGTACAACATAAATACACAAAATTTATAATGGTTCAGAGCAATCCACTCCTATATCTACTCTACAAGCTCTCTTTGAAAATTTTACTATAATCTCTTGACTACAGTGTGTTTATTTTCTCGAGCTCACAGACAAATCTAATTAATTTTTTTAGGCTCACCAATAACAATCATACATCGATAGTTTTTTGGACTCACTATCAACCCTACATCGATAGTTTTTTAGGCTCACTATCAACCCCAAGTTTCTTTCCTCCAAAAGAAACTTGCAAAGAAACAAAAAATATAATTCATCACAAAACAAAACTAAAAAGAAAAATTCTTTTTGAGCACGATGAAGAGGCCGAAGGATTGCTCTTTGATGCTTGGATTTCTCTTCTTTTGAAGTTGAGAGAATATTGAAGATGGTGTTGAAGGTAGCTCTTGAGTGCCCTCTGAAATTTGTACTTGAATCTCTCTCTTTTCTCTCTTTTTCTTAGGTATTCAATAAAGCTCTCAAACTTGAATGATTTCTTCTTTCAATCCACTTTTTTTTTTCTTGGATTCTCCATCTTTAAATAGGCTTGACAGAGGCTAAAAAAAATATTCTAGTCATTGGAAGAGCTGAAGTAGCCATTGTAAGATAATGGAGATAAAAAACTGCAAAATAGAAAACTAGCTATTATAAATCATTGGGTCGGCTTAGTTTTCTCTAAGTCGGCTCAGTTTCTCATTGGGTCGGCTCAATCCTGAACTGGGTCGGCTCAATCACAGTGCTCTAAAATATTGCTTTCTATCTTTTGATATGTTCTCAGATTGGATTGGCTCAGATTTTTACTCAATCGACTCAGCTGGAGTGCCAAGCATGTCAAATACTATTTTTTCAACTTTTTTTCTCCAAATTAATTTCTAGATTAGACTTACCTACTAAAAAAGATTTAATCCTCATTAAAACTCTTTAAATTTGAATTACACATAACTTATACTCAAAATTATTTATCATCATCAAAATCAATTTTTGGATCAACAATCTCTTCCTTTTTGATGATGACAAAATTTTTGAGTGTATGCAAAATAATATATAGTGGATTTCTAAAAAAATTATATATTTATAAAGTATGAAATTACTTAACAATACAAACATACTTCATTCAAATTTAAGCTCAAGCATATACTCACCATCTCTCTCCCTTTCTGACATCATCAAAAAGAATAACTTAAATGAAATAATCAACAAGATCAACAGAAAAAGTTTTCTTTAACAATCCAAAATTATTAAACTCCCTCTTAATTCATAATCAATTGAGTTTAATTTTTTTTCAAAATCTGCTCCCCCTTACTATATGTCAAATTTTTTAATTTTATTTTTTGCTTACTCTTGATACAATTAAATTAATCCTTATCCTTATTGAATTTTGTATCTCATATTCAAATTGATATCACATTATGAAAAATATCACATTATCACATGATTTCAATGTAACTTGATTTGATTTCTCTATTTACCTAATTTTCTCCCTCTTTCTTTTGCAAACAAAGCCATTTAAAAAAGTCTTTTCAATAATTAAGCATCTTATGTGAGGTTTGACAAACTTTATAAATTTTGTAATTAAAAAGATCCTCATACAATCAAGCTTATTTTAGATTTCTCAAAAGATTAACAATCAAAAAGGCATGATATAAAATACAAAGAAAGTATGCAAATAAGCAATATATTCAAAATATTTAACTCACATAATAAGATCATTATACATATTGACAAATCATCAAAATCAATCAATAATTAATGATGGTATGATGTAAAGAAGATTTAGCTTTTATCAAACAATATTACCAATTTTCTCAAATCTAAGCCATCCATCCATAAGAATAAGCTTCTTTTACTTAATTGGATGCTTGGTCAACCTGTAAAAATTATTTTTCAACTTTTGGTACCCAAGCCATCTTGGATCCATGGAGGTTAAAGAACATGGATCCTTTCGAAACCTAAATTTGTTTAACTAATGTATGGTCAATTCTTTTAAAATTATATTCAAAAATTTTGTAAACCAATTTGGTTACATTTAAAGCATTTAATAGAATGATTTTCAAATAAAACTTTTAAAAATATATTTTTGATAATTTTTTATTTTCTCAAAGAGTTTAAAATAATTTCAGCTTTGTGAAAAAAAAAATTTCATTATTGATTGAAAACTAAATGTAAATTTTTCAGAAGTAGACTTCAATATTTCAATCTCTTTTTTTAGTTTAGTATTTTTTCAAAAAAAAAAATTCTTTCAATAATTTTTCAAATTCTTCTTTTAGCTCTTTATTTTCTTCAACTAAAGAATTTTCATATTCAAAAAGTATTTCTTTTTCTTTAAGATATCTTCTTTTTCTATTAATAATTTACTATTTTCATTATCTAAAAGAAAATTGGATATTTTAAGTCCTTTATTTTTCAATCTTAACTTTCTAAACTCATCCATTAAATCATTGAAGATATCAAATAATTCATCAAATATAAAATCATTAGCTTGAATTGAGCTTACCTCTTCATTGTGATCCATCAAACATATGTTTATCTCTTCTTCACTTGAGGATTACTCTTCTTCTGAATTTGAGCTCTCGTCACTACTCCAATTAGCCAATATAGTTTTTTTTCTTAATTTTTTTGAGCTCTTTTTCAATAGGGGATAGCCTTTTCTATATTTTCTATGTTGACTCTTTTCTCCTTTTCCTTTTCATGGTTCAAAATTTTTCTTCTTTCTCCTGAATCTCATGAACCTTTTTGTAATCACCGCCATATCTTCATCATCTTCTGAATCCTCGATAGAATCATTTGAACTTTCCTCAATAGTCGATGATTTGAATGCAATGATCTTCCTTTTAGGTTTCTTTTTTTCTCTTTGTGCCATGTTCAACTCATGTGTCATGAGTGAACCAATGAGCTCTTCTAAAGATAGCTTAGTGAGATTTTTAGCTTCTTGAATTGCTGTCACTTTTGCTCTCCATTTTTTTAGTAAAGATCTCAAAACCATGCACAAAAGTTCATAATTAGTATAGATTTTGCCAAGACCATTCAAAATATTAATAATATCTGTAAATCTTGTGAACATATCAGAAGTAGACTCATGTGGTTCCATTTTGAACATTTCATATTCGTGAACAAGCAAATTAACTTTAGAGTCCTTAACTTGGTTTGTTCCTTTACGAGTTACTTCTAATTTGTCCCAAATCTCTTTAGTCGATGTGCAAGTTGATATTCTATTAAACTCATACATATTGTTGGGTATAAAATACCCTCGGGCGAAGTTCTTGGCGGGATTGACCCTCGCAGGTCTCTTCCGACTTTCGACTGCTGTTGGTGAACTCCCATCGCTCCACCCGGACTCCTACGGGAGCCGGGCCTCATCCTCGACTCCAACGGCTACGGACAGACTTCGTCCGGACTCCTACGGGAGATGGACTCCGTCCGTGACTTCAACCGCAAGTAGACCTCGCCCGGGCTCCTACGGGAGTCGGGCTCCGTCCTCAACTTCAACTGCTGGTAAGCCTTGTCCGGACCCCTACAGGAGCCGGACTTCGCCTTTGACTTTAATTGCAGGAAGACTCCACCCGGACTCCTATGGGAGCCGGGCCTCATCCTCGACTCCAACGGCTGCGGACAGACTTCGTCCAGACTCCTACGGGAGACGGACTCCGCCCGCGACTTCAACCGCAAGTAGACCTCGCCCGGGCTCCTATGGGAGCCGGGCTCCGTCCTCAACTTCAACTGCTGGTAAGCCTTGTCCGGACTCCTATGGGAGCTGGACTTCGCCTTTGACTTTAATTGCAGGAAGACTCTACCCGGACACCTACGGGAGTCGGACCTCGTCCTCGACTCCAACAGCTACAGACAGACTTCGTCCAGACTCCTACGGGAGATGGACTCCACCCGCGACTTCAACTGCAAGTAGACCTCGCCCGGGCTCCTACAGGAGCCGGGCTCCGTCCTCAACTGCAACTGCTGGTAAGCCTTGTCCGGACCCCTACGGGAGCCGGACTTCGCCTTTGACTTTAATTGCAGGAAGACTCCACCCGGACTCCTACGGGAGCCGGGCCTCATCCTCGACTCCAACGGCTGTGGACACACTTCGTTCGGACTCCTACGGGAGACGGACTCCGCCTGTGACTTCAACCGCAAGTAGACCTCGCCCGGGCTCCTACGGGAGTCGGGCTCCGTCCTCAACTTCAACTGCTGGTAAGCCTTGTTCGGACTCCTACGGGAGTCAGACTTCGCCTTTGACTTTAATTGCAGGAAGACTCCACCCAGACTCCTACGGGAGCCGGACCTCATCCTCAACTCCAACGGCTGCGGACAGACTTCGTCCGGACTCCTACGGGAGATGGACTCCGCCTGCGACTTCAACCGCAAGTAGACCTCGCCCGGGCTCCTACGGGAGCTGGGCTCCGTCCTCAACTTCAACTGCTGGTAAGCCTTATCCGGACTCCTACGGGAGCCGGACTTCGCCTTTGACTTTAATTGCAGGAAGACTCCACCCGGACTCCTACGGGAGCTGGGCCTCCTCCTCGACTCCGATGACTGCGGACAGACTTCGTCCGGACTCCTACGAGAGACGGACTCCGCCCGCAACTTCAATCGAAAATAGGCTTTGCCCGGGCTCCTACGGGACCCGGGCTCCGTCCTCAACTTCAACTGCTGGTAAGCCTTATCCGGACTCCTATGGGAGCCGGACTACGCCTTTGACTTTAATTGCAGGAAGACTCCACCCAGACTCCTACGGGAGCCGGGCCTCATCCTCGACTCCAACGGCTGCAGACAGACTTCGTCCGGACTCCTACGGGAGATGGACTCCGCCCGCGACTTCAACCAAAAATAGGCTTCGCCCGGGCTCCTACGGGAGCCGGGCTCCGTCCTCAACTTCAACTGCTGGTAAGCCTTGTCCGGACTCCTACGGGAGCCGGACTTCGCCTTTGACTTTAATTGCAGGAAGACTCCACCCGGGCTCCTACGGGAGCCAGGCTTCGTCCTCGACTCCAATAGCAGCCAGACTCCGTCTTCTACTCTGACTGCGGGAAGACCTCGCCCAAACTCCTACAGGTACCGGACCTCGCTACCGACTCCTATCGAACTTCGACCGACAAGTCTGGACCCCCTGGCAGGCCACAGTAACGGACAACACTGCTCCACTCCCTACGGCGGATCCTACGCAGCCCCATTACCCCCTGGCAGGCTGTATTGACGGCCACGATTTTGCTCCACTCCCTGCAGCGGATCCTGTGCGATTCCACCACTTCCTGACAAGTCACGACGGCGGACGCCGCTCCACTCCCCGTAACTGATTCCACGTGGCGAGCCACGGCGATAGCCACGATCCCACTCCACTACCCTCCGCAATAAATTTCTCCTGACTCTGGGCGGCCCACTACCAGACGGTTACAGGCGTCGCTATCAATTTGTTGCCCCCTCCGTCTATAAAAGGGGAACCCCAGATACGTTATTCCATAAGCTCTCGTTTTTACCTAAAAACTCTGCTAAAATTTCTGTTCGAGCACTCCATTCTTGTTGAGGCAGAGAGCTGACTTGAGCGTCGGAGGGTCTTGCCGGAGCAACCCCACCTCCAGTTTAGACTTCTTTTGCAGGTCCCAGTGGCGACCGTGACTCCAGCTTCTCCGGCGTAAGCGGATTTTTGCACCAACAGGATTGGCACTAGAGGAAGGGGCGAACCTTCGTGCGGTACCCTTATTCTTAAAGGAGCGCTCAACGGAGCCGCCTCCGATCATCTTCTCCGACACCCACTCCTCCTTTCCCCCACTGGATCCTCGCCCGATGCCTTCTCGCGAAGCATCCGTACGGCTACCCACGACCTCTGCAGCCATATCTCGGGCTCCAGTCTCGCCTCTAGTTTCCCGAGCCCTGCATCCTCCGACTATGGTCGCCGACATGGAGTGGTCGGACAATCAGCCTTCGACGGATTTCGCCAACACCATCTCGAGAGGATCCCGGCAGGAAGCAACCAACATACCAGCTGTACCCCCCAAGCGGCAAAAGATTGAAGAGCCCATAACCTTTACTGAAGAAGATGCTCAGGGGGTCCAATTCCCTCATAATGATGCGGTCGTAGTTTTCATGAATATAGCAAATTACGACATCCATCGCATTCTTGTCGACAATGGAAGCTCAGCCGACATCTTGTTCTACGATGTCTTTTCAAGAATGTCCATCCTCGACGGCCATTTGAGATCGATTAGCTCCCCTCTGGTAGGGTTTACCGACGATGCTGTTTCAACGGAAGGAATGATAACTTTGACTGTTTTCGCAGGTCGATATCCAAGGCAATCCAGGGCTCTGGTGAATTTCTTGGTGGTGAAGGCGCCATCAGCCTACAATGCAATCCTCGGCCGACCTGGCCTCAATGCTCTTCGAGCCGTCGTATCAACCTACCATTTGAAGTTGAAATTCCCCACCAACCAGGGGATCGAAGAGGTACGGGGAGACCAAGCCCTGGCCAGACACTGCTACAACATAGCCTTGCAAAGAAGTGACCAATCTGACCCCTGTCCCGTCGATGGATTGGATGCTCACGATGATCTCACCGAAGAGAGGGGCGCCCCAATTGAAGATCTGGTACCAATCTCTTTGAATGACGGGAATGCGGAGCATGTAGCGATGATCGGCTCCAACCTGGGGGAGGAGGTGCGGACGCGTCTCATTGATTTTCTATGAAGGAATGCGGACATTTTTGCTTGGGTTCCAGCAGATCTGTCAAGGATTGACACGGAAGTCATGGAGCATCGCCTGGCCGTCGATCCAAAGCATCAACCGACGAAAGAAAAAATCTGAGGTCATGCACCGGAGAGGCAGAAGGTGATAGCCGAGGAAGTGGACAAGCTCCTTAAAGTTGGATTCATTAAGGAAGTCAATTATCCTGATTGGATTTCCAACGTTGTCCTAGTCAAAAAAGCAAACGGCAAGTAGAGGATGTGCATAGACTTCAAAAAGCTGAATTAGGCCTGTCCAAAGGACAGCTACCCCCTTCCCAGAATTGATCAACTGGTGGATGCAACCTCGGGCCATGAGCTCCTCACCTTCATGGATGCGTTCTCCAGCTATAATCAAATCAGAATGACACCGAAAGACGAAAAAAAGACAGCTTTCATCACTAATCGTGGCCTTTACTGTTACAGGGTCATGCCTTTCGGCCTCAAGAATGCGGACGCAACTTACCAACGATTGGTGAACAAAATCTTCAAGGAGCAGATCGGCTATAACATGGAGGTCTACGTGGACGATATGCTCGTAAAAAGCAAATCTTCCAGAGATCATGTCGCCGACCTCGAGGAGACCTTCGACGCTCTTCGAAAATATAAAATGAAGCTGAACCCAACTAAATACGCTTTCGGAGTAACCTCGGGAAAGTTTCTGAGCTTCATGGTGTCGGGGTGCGGGATCGAAGCCAATCCAGAGAAAATTCGCACCATCCAGGAGATGGCCTCCCCAAAGTCAATAAAAGAGGTTCAGCGCCTCACGGGGAGGATAGTGGCCCTGAATCGCTTCGTCGCGAGGTCGGCCGAACGGTGCTTACCCTTCTTTCAAACCCTCAAGTAGCCGAAGAACTTCTGTTGGACCTCTGAGTGCCAACAGATGTTCAAAGAACTAAGAAACTACCTCGGCTCACCCCGACTGTTGGCAAAGCCAGAGCACGGGGAGGAGCTATTTTTATACCTGGCGGTCTCTCCCATGGCTCTCGCGGCCGTCTTTGTCAAAGAAGAAGCGAAAGTCCAACGACCAATCTACTACGTCAGCCGTGCGTTGAGGGACGCCGAGACCAGGTACACCAAATTAGAAAAACTGACTTACACCTTATTGATTGCAGCCCGAAGGCTCCGGCCCTACTTTCAAGGGCACACCGTGACGCTGCTCACCGACCAACCGATCAAAGCGATTTTGCACCGGACGGATGCCTCTGGGAGGATGGCAAAGTGGGCAATCGAGCTCATAGAATTCGACATCAACTATCGACCCAGGCCAGCAGTGAAGGCCCAAATACTGACAGATTTCATAGTGGAGTGTACTATCCCAGAGGAGGCTGAACCTGAACAAAGCGAAATTGACGACCTGAAGTCCCGACTGAACTCCCCCAAAGAAGAAGCGGACCCCTCTGATCGCTTTTGGGCCCTCTATGTGGACGGGTCTTCCAACATGTCAGGCGCAGGTGCAGGACTGATCTTGGTCAGTCTGGAGGGAATCATCGCAGAGTACGCTCTGTATTTTGAGTTCCCCGCAACAAACAATGGAGTGGAGTATGAAGCTCTGATCGCGGGGCTAAGGATCGCCAAAGAGCTGGGAATAGATCAGCTCCGGGTCCATAGCGACTCTCAACTAGTAGTGGGACAAGTCAACGGAAGTTACGAAGCACGGAAGGACAGTATGGCCAAATACCTCGAAAGGGTAAAGGAGCTCGTCCCCGCCTTTAGCAGCTTCAACATCAGACAGATCCCAAGGTTGGAAAATACCAGGGCTGACCTTCTCTCCAAGCTGGCAATGCTGGCTCCGATCGAACTGCCCAAAGGCGTTCTCTTTGAAGTTCTAAAGCGCCCGAGTACAGAAGAGTCACGGTCCGTGATGGAAATTGACCACGAGCCCAGCTGGGTCGACCCACTGATAATCTATCTCAGAGATGGAGTTCTCCCCCAGGATGCGAAAGAAGCTCGGAAGCTCCGAAACCAAGCCTCCCGATACATCCTTTATGAGGGCAAATTGTACAAGAGATCATACTCCTTGCCCCTCTTAAAATGTCTCCGACCTTCGAAAGCTGACTACGCCCTATGGGAAGTGCATGAAGGAATCTGCGAAAACCATTTGGGGGCTAGATCTTTATCTCACAAGTTGCTCCGCCAAGGATATTACTGGCCGACAATGCATCATGATTCGATTGAATATGTCAGAAAGTGTGATCGATGCCAGAGATATGCTAACGTCCAGAGACAGCCAGCCACCGAGCTCACACCTTTGAGTGCCCCATGGCCTTTTGTGCAATGGGGGATGGACATCCTTGGCCCCTTTCCCATGGCGTCTGGGCAGAGAAAGTTCCTCCTGGTAGAGATCGACTATTTCACCAAATGGGTTGAAGCCGAACCACTAGCAAAAATCACAGAAGCAAAAGTGCAAGATTTCGTCTGGAAGTCGATCGTGTGTAGGTTCGATCTGCCTAGAACCCTAATCACTAATAATGGACTGCAATTCACGGGAGCAAAATTCATCAAATTCTATGAAGATCTAAACATCTCCCATAACTTCACATCGGTAGCCCATCCTCAGGCGAACGGCGAGGCTGAGGTGACTAACAGAACCCTTTTGCAGGAGATTAAGATAAGACTCGAAAAAACGAAGGAAACTTGGGCAGACAAACTTTATCATGTGTTGTGGGCGTATTGAACTACCCAGAGGCTGCCCACAGGGGAGACCCCCTTTGCTTTGGCCTTCAGTACGGAGGCCGTCATCCCAATTGAGCTTAAACTCTCGTCAGCACGAGTCGTGGCATTCGATGAACATCAAAATTCGCAAAGTCTTAAAGCCAACCTCGACCTGCTGGAAGAAAGATGGGAGATAGCTCAGGTTCGAATGGCAACCTACAGACAGAAGGTCGCTCGGTATTACAACGCCCGGGTCAAGAACAAAGCCTTTAGAGCAGGAGATCTAGTGCTTCGACGAGCCACTATCTCGCAACCTCAGGATCGAGGGAAACTCGCCCCAAACTGGGAAGGCCCGTATGAGGTCAAAGAAGTAGTTCGGCCCGAAACTTATTATTTTAAGGAGCTCGAAGGGGCCGACCTCCCACGACCATGGAGCTCGGACAACTTACAGATGTACTACCAATAACTTCATTTTAATTAAAAGTTGTGTACCTGCATGTCTTTGGCAATATCCTACATCTACAGGACCATCCAAACAAATTGTATCAGAAGTGAGAGGGGAACCTCATCTCGACAAAATTGAAGGTCCGGTTCCCTTTAGATCGGATGGGGGGAGAGGCCCCGCAACGCCCATATGCACCCCCACAGCCCTGTTAGGGACAGGAGGAGAACCTTGCCCTAACTTGAGCAAAGTTGAAGGCCCGGTTCCCTTTAGACCGGATGGGGGAGAGGCCCTGCGACGCCCATATGCACCCCCACAGCCCTGTTAGGGACAGGAGGAGAACTTAGCCCTAACTTGAGCAAAGTCGAAGACCCGGTTCCCTTTAGACCGGATGGGGGCAGAGGTCCTGCAATGCCCAAATGCGCCCCCACAGCCCTGTTAGGGACAGGAGGAGAACCTCGCCCTAACTTGAGCAAAATTGAAGGCCCGATTCCCTTTAGACCGGATGGGGGGAGAGGCCCTGCAACATCCAAATGCGCCCCCACAGCCTTGTTAGGGACAGGAGGAGAACCTCGCCCTAACTTGAGCAAAGTTGAAGGCCCGGTTCTCTTTAGACCGGATGGGGGGAGAGGCCCTGCAACGCCCATATGCACCCCCACAGCCCTGTTAGGGACAGAAGGAGAACCTCACCCTAACTCGAGCAAAGTCGAAGGCCCGGCTCTCTTTAGGCCGGGAGGTGGGATGGGCCCAGTAACGCCCATATGTACGCCCACGGCCGTGTTAGAAACAAGAGGAGGACCTCATCCTAACCAGAGCTGAAACCTGTTACGACAGGAATGGGGGAAGAACCTCGTCCCGGCATCAATTAAAAGTCTGGTTGTTCAAAGATCAGAAGAGAAAAAGGGGGGGGACTTTCCCCAACGGCCCCCTCGCAATAAAATTTCGTCCGAACTCCTACGGGAGCCGGACTTCATCCCTAACCTTGACTGCAGGTGGACTCTTCCCAGACTCCTACAGAAGCTGAACTCCGTTCTCAACCTCAACTGCTGAAGGGCTCCGCCCGGACTCCTACGGGAGCCGAGCCCCGCCCGCGACTTCACTTACAGGCTTCGTCCGGACTCCCACGGGAGCCGGACTTCACCCCGACTTCGCTTACGGGAGCCAAACTCCCGTAACCTCACCAAGAGCGGAGGAAAAATTCCAAGCGAAAAAGAAAAAAGGAAGCCGATGGATCACGTCAGCGACGAATGGAAAACAAACAGCATCCAAGATGCAGAGAACCCTGTCTCGGCAAGGATTGGGGCTCTCATCAAGAACCTCAGCTTTCAAGGAAGCTTTCAACACAAGCCCAAGGTAAGACAACTTCCTCAGGATGACAGAAGCTCAGACCTCCGAGCTCGAGCCCTGATGGGGGCACCAAATCTGAATGGTCCCAGATGACTCTGTGGCCACGGATGAAAAAGATGGGTCGATACGATAGCAACCGGATACCTCCGAATGACACAAAGATCGAAAAGAAGCTCGGCAAATGATAATTCAACACATGAGTAAAAGAGGTAGTGGAAAATTACCTTCTGGTATGCATTATAGAGCCATTGAAATTGAAGGAAAGGGATAACTAAAAGGCGAGCCGGCGTGGCAACCACCGGTAACCTAAGGACGACATCAAAAAAAAAAAAAAAAAGAGAGAGAAAAAAAAGAAAAGAAGAGAAAAGGAGAAAGGGAATCAACAACGACAATGGCAAAGAAAAGAAGTTCGGCAGACAACAATTCAACGCAAAGTGCGGACGAGGTAATAAAATCTTTTTCTCATTTTTCAATCAACAAGATGTACGTTACAAGACCTGGAGGGCCAGAAAAGAATACACTATTACAAGGCTCGGATACACGACTTGGAAGAGATACACCGGAGGCCACTTTAGGCTGCAAACTTCTCTTCCCGATTCCGTCCAACCGCATTTTTCAGTGCGTGTGATAAACATGCTCGGCCTTCTCCCGCTCCATCCCAGGAATCCCAACCCTAGGGGGAAAAGAATGGGATAGAGTTCAGGAGGCAGCAAAGGCAACGACAGCGGCGACGACGACCTGTTTCAAGAAGAACCGAGGTTACCCCGGGGACAGCGATGGCGTCGGAGATATGCACCATCACCGAATGCCCCATGACAACCGCCGTCCTAGGCATTCCGACAAGGTCAGCATGCACTACTTCCACCGTCCCTGCAACAAGTTTTACTGCCCCACCGTCGGTGCTGACCGCTTCTGGTCCCTCGGCTCCGACGACATCAAGGATCCCGCCACGGCTTGTGACGACGACTCTGCCCTCTTGACCGGTGTCGCCCCGATCAGCTACTCCAAAATTCTTAGGCAGAACGTCTTCACCTGTTGTCCCCGTTATTAAACCCCCGTTGTTGAAGAGATTCTCCCTCGAGCACCCTTCAAAGCGACGGGAACCCACGGCGACATGATCGGAGAACTCGCAGACTGCTATTCTCCTTCTTGCACCCTTCTAAGATCATGGCATCTTCTTGAGATTGGCCTCCAGGGCGGAGATCCTGGCAAGGGAACCCCTTAAAGAGAATCGGGGGACTGGAAATGGTGGAGAGCCGGCGGAGATGGCAAAAACCAGTGCAAAGGATGCTCGAAGTCGGAAGGGGCACCGATGGAGTGGCAGAGTGGCTAAGCTCTCTGGCGAAAGGAAGATGTCATCCCTCAGGCGAAGTGAAGCCCCCCGAGGAAGGGTGGGGGGTTTAAATAGGCAGCGGAGCCTAACGCAATTATGGTGGCGAGTGTCCCTAGGCCAACCGGTGCTCACCACGTGTCCCGCGTGTCCCATTCACCACTACCGAGGGTTGATTATTCGCAAACTTTCATGGCACGATGCTTGGGATCACATCCCGGTGGATGTTTCGAAAAGACTCTTCGGGTCGCCCTAATCGAAAAAAGGGCTCCGACATGCGTGCATTAAATGCCAACATATCTGAGGACGGTTGCGCATGGGCGTCAGGGGGAGAACTTCGGTTGCGACGACCTCTCTGTACTTTCTTCATTCGAAATTCAAACTCGGAAGTAGGGAGACTGGTGTTGGGTATAAAATACCCTTGGCCGAAGTTCTTGGCGGGATTGACCCTCGCAGGTCTCTTCCGACTTTCGACTGCTGTTGGTGAACTCCCATCGCTCCACCCGGACTCCTACGGGAGCCGGGCCTCATCCTCGACTCCAACGGCTGCGGACAGACTTCGTCCGGACTCCTACGGGAGACGGACTCCGCCCGCGACTTCAACCGCAAGTAGACCTCGCCCGGGCTCCTACGGGAGTCGGGCTCCATCCTCAACTTCAACTACTGGTAAGCCTCGTCCGAACCCCTACGAGAGTCAGACTTCGCCTTTGACTTTAATTGCAGGAAGACTCCACCCGGACTCCTATGGGAGCCAGGCCTCGTCCTCGACTCCAACGACTGCAGACAGACTTCGTTCGGACTCCTATGGGAGACAGACTCCGCCCGCGACTTCAACCGCAAGTAGACCTCGCCCAGGCTCCTACGGGAGCCGGGCTCCATCCTCAACTTCAACTGCTGGTAAGCCTTGTCTGGACTCCTACGAGAGCCGGACTTCGCCTTTGACTTTAATTACAGGAAGACTCCACCCGGACTCCTACGGGAGTCGGGCCTCATCCTCGACTCCAACGGCTACGGACAGACTTCGTCCGGACTCCTACGGGAGACGGACTCCGCCCGCGACTTCAACCGCAAGTAGACCTCGCCCGGGCTCCTACGGGAGCCGGACTCCGTCCTCAACTTCAACTGCTGGTAAGCCTTGTCCGGACCCCTACGGGAGTCGGACTTCACCTTTGACTTTAATTGTAGGAAGACTCCACCCGGACTCCTATGGGAGCCGGGCCTCGTCCTTGACTCCAACGACTGTGGACAGACTTCGTCTGGACTCCTACGGGAGATGAACTCTGCCTGCGACTTCAACCGCAAGTAGACCTCGCCCGGGCTTTTACGAGAGCCGGGCTACGTCCTTAACTTCAACTGCTGGTAAGCCTTGTCCGGACTCCTACGGGAGCCAGACTTCGCCTTTGACTTTAATTGCAGGAAGACTCCACCCGGACTCCTACGGGAGCCGGGCCTCGTCCTCGACTCCAACGGCTACGGACAGACTTTGTCCGGACTCCTACGGGAGATGGACTCCGCCTGCGACTTCAACCGCAAGTAGACCTCGCCCGGGCTCCGTCCTCAACTTCAACTGCTGGTAAGCCTTGTCCGGACTCCTACGGGAGCCGGACTTCGCCTTTGACTTTAATTGCAGGAAGACTCCACCCGGACTCCTACGAGAGCCGGACCTCATCCTCGACTCCAACGGCTGCAGACAGACTTCGTCCGGACTCCTACGGAAGACGGACTCCGCCCGCGACTTCAACCAAAAATAGGCTTCGCCCGGGCTCCTACGAGAGCCGGGCTCCATCCTCAACTTCAACTGCTGGTAAGCCTTGTCCGGACTCCTACGGGAGCCAGACTTCACCTTTGACTTTAATTGCAAGAAGACTCCACCCAGACTCCTACGGGAGTCGGGCCTCATCCTCGACTCCAACAGCTACGGACAGACTTCGTCCGGACTCCTACGGGAGACAGACTCCGCCCGCGACTTCAACCGAAAATAGGCTTCACCCGGGCTCCTACGGGAGCCGGGCTCCATCCTCAACTTCAACTGCTGGTAAGCCTTGTTCGGACTCCTATGGGAGCCAAACTTCGTCTTTGACTTTAATTGCAGGAAGACTCCACCCGGGCTCCTACGGGAGCCGGGCTCCATCCTCGACTCCAACGGCAGTCAGACTCCGTCTTCTACTCTGACTGTGGGAAGACCTCGCCCAAACTCCTACGGGTACCGGACCTCGCTACCGACTCCTACCGAACTTCGGCCGACAAGTCTGGACCCCCTGGCAGGCCACAGTAACGGACAACACTGCTCCACTCCCTGTGGCGGATCCTACGCAGCCCCATTACTCCCTGGCAGGCTGTATTAACAGCCACGATTCTGCTCCACTCCCTGCAGCGGATCCTGTGCGATTTCACTACTTTCTGACAAGTCACGACGGCGGACGCCGCTCCACTCCCCATAACTGATTCCACATGGCGAGCCACGACGATAGCCACGATCCCACTCCACTACCCTCCGTAATAAATTCCTCCTGACTCTAGGCGACCCACTACCAGACGGTTACAGGCGTCGCTATCAATTTGTTGCCCCCTCCATCTATAAAAGGGGAACCCCTGATACGTTATTCCATAAGCTCTCATTTTTACCTAGAAACTCTGCTAAAATTTCTGTTCGAGCACTCCATTCTTGTTGAGGCAGAGAACTGACTTGAGCGTCGGAGGGTCTTGCCGGAACAACCCCACCTCCGGTTTAGACTTCTTTTGCAGGTCCCAGCGGCGACCGCGACTCCAGCTTCTCCGGCATAAGTGGATTTTTGCACCAACACATATCTAAAGAATAATAAAGAACATTGATGGCTTTAGCATTTAATTGAGCCATTCTTTTGTCATTTGCATTCCAATCTTTTTGGATTTAGGCACACTCAAATTGTTGATAATCATTATGAGTATGTGAGGACCATTAAGTATGATACTCTACATGTCATAGTCTTGTGCTTGAATAAAAATTTTCATCCTAGTTTTTCAATAAGTATAATTAGTGCCATTGAAAAAAGAAGGTCTAATGGTTGAGTGTCCTTCACCTAACAAACAACCAAATGGGTCAGCCATGAGATCTTTAACTCTAGAAAATGAAAGCACCCACTCTAATACCAATTATTACCCAGGTATGGCTACCTAAGAGGTAGGGTGAATTGGGTATTTTAAAAATTTTTAACCAAATTAAAACTCTAAATAGATATATGATTCTTACTTGAATGATTGTGTGATGGAAATAATATGTAATAGCAGAAGTAAAAACTAATCTAAGCAAGTTTTAAAAGCATACAAATCAAATACAAGAAAGCACAACACAAATATATAAAATTTGTAGTGGTTTGGAGTAATCCACTCCTATGTCCACTCCCCAAGCTTCCCTTAAAAATTTCACTATAATCCCTTGACTATAGTGTGTTTATTTTATCAGGCTCACAGATAAATCCAGTTGATTTTTTCAGACTCACCAACCATAATCCTACATCGATAGTTTTTTTGGCTCACTATCAACCCTACACCAATAATTTTTTAGACTCACTATCAACCCCAAGTTTCTTTCCCCAAAAAAAAACTTGTAAAGAAATAAAAAATATAATTCAACATAAAATAAAACTAAAAAGAAAAACTCTTTTTGAGTGCGATGAAAAGGCTGAAGGATTGCTCTTTGATGCTTGGCTTTCTCTTCCTTTGAAGCTGAGAGAATGTTGAAGATAGTATTGAAGATAGCTCTTGAATGTGCTCTGAAATCTATATTTGAATCTCTCTTTTTCTTCTCTTTTTCTTGGATATTCAATGAATCTCTCAAACTTGAATGATTTTTTCTTTCAATCTTTTTTTTTTTGATTCTTCACCTTTAAATAGACTTGACAGAGGTTGAAAAAAGTATTCTAGCTGTTGGAAGGGCTAAAGTAGCCATTGTGAGATAATGAAAATAAAAAGCTGCAAAATAGAAAACTAGCCATTACAGATCACTAGGTTGGCTCAATTTTTTCTGAGTTGGCTCAGTCCTGAACTAGGTAGGCTCAGTCCTGAACTGGGTAGGCTCAGTCTTACTCAGTCACAGTGTCTGAAATACTACTTTCTATTTTTGATATATTCTCAGACTGGGTCGGTTCAAATTTTTACTGGGTCGACTCAACTGACGTGCCAAGAGTGTCAAATGCTATTTTTCAACCTTTCTTCTCCAAATTAATTTTTAGGCGAGACTTATCTTCTAAAAAAAAATTAATCCTTATTAAAACTCTTTAAATTTGAATTACACATAACTTAATACTCAAAATTTTTTGTCATCATCAAAATTATTCTTTGAGTCAACATCCACCAACCGACATCCTTTATTTAGTGGCACTAATTATACATATTGGAAAGCAGTAATTGTGGTTTGTGGAGAGTCATAACCAATGGACCTCAAATACCCACCTTGATTATTGATGGTATTGTTTCACTTAAACTTAAAAGGAAATGAGATGAATATGATAGGAAAATTCAAGAGAAAAATCCAATTAGGGTCGGATCACCAAGGTGCATCTGAAAAATTTTCTATTCTAAATTCTAACATAATATTTATCTTTACTTGAAATGTAATAAAATAGAGATCAATATCTTAGAGGTTGCTTGAATCTGATGCCTCACAAGGTTTGAAAGCACAGACCCTCTACTTTGCACACACACCAAGCTCCATAGAGAGAGGGATGATCTTCTTTGCGCCAATCTTTCAGAAGGGATGAAGAGGAGAGATGAGATCTGATCTTTCTCATCCTCGAGTAAAGAAAAAATTTAGAATTAAGTACCGTTTAACTTAAAATTTTAAATTTTATCAAATAATTTTCAAAAAGATCATGATATTCAGTAGAGCATGAGCGAGGTATGTCATTGGAGTATTAATACTAATCAATATGGGAGTTAAGCTAAGAACACTAAATATTTTTTAATTTTTTTTAAATTATCTCTATCTTTATCTCCAAATCATTAACTTCATATGGACAAGTATATTGTTACTTTCATCCTTCATTTATTGATTAATTTTTTTTTTTTTAACGTTGTACTGCTATTGAGTGTCTTAATTTCTTAAGCTTTCTATTTAACCTATGTAGTGAGTTTTCAGCCAATGACTCCCGAACCAGATGGCTTTAGGACACTAGATATAAAATATCCCTCAGATCTACTTACTCGAATCAAACAGACTATGAGTTAAAACTAACTTTACAACAAGCTTCTTTGCCCTTCATATCTTTTGATGCGAAACTCAATGCTTGATTAGACAAAGAGACCTGGTTACTTAGTATGAAGTACTTGAAAACTCTTTTCTTTTTTCTTTTAAATATAAAGAAGCATATAGTTACCCTATACAAAATCATAAGAAGTAAACTCTTCTTTAATGCTAGTAGAAAAATTTAAAAATATTCAAAGAAAACTGTTTAAGTTCTAAACTTAACTCTTTATTGAGTTTTCTTAATACTTGATCCCTCAATATCTCACAAACTCTCTAATTTGTACATCAATTTTTTTAAAAAAATATTTGATTTAACTCAATTTTTAAGTATAATCAGGTACTTAAATACTAAATACTAACTTACTTGAAGATTTTAAAAAAAATAAAAATTTTTATTATTCTCCCTCCAACTTAATCGATATTGTCCTCAATAGAGTAGAAAAAAAAAGGGTGCATAAAAAGGAAAAGAAAAAAGAGAGATATCACATGATCCAGATATCTTTTCAAAATTAGTTCTCCCTACAACTTAGCAAATTTTATCTTCAAATTTCTACAAAAAGATACGAAGCAAGACTCTATTAACCTAAACAAAATGCAAAAGAAAGCAAAAGCAAAAGCTGGAACTGGGTTGCCTCTCAAAAAGTGCTAAATTTATTATCTTTAGTTAGATCAAATTATTAACAGGTGCTTCCATATAGAGCGGTTCTTTATTCTTAAAAAAATAAAGATTAGTTAAAATAAAATAAAAAAATTTGGGTTGCCTTCCAAAAAGTGCTAAATTTATTGTCTTCAGCCAGATGCTAAAAGAGTGCCTATCCTATTCCAGCCCGAATCTTAACATGGGTCTATAATTCTCTATGTGATTCAGGTTCTTCCTCAAGGTATTTTCTACTTGGGACCATTTTATGACTCATTCTCCTGATAACTAACAATTCTTCCTTTATAATTAGATCTAGGTATAACTTAAGTACTAATCGGGATTTTAAGAGGCCTAGATCTATATACTCGATGTGCTGAAGGAGTATTTTTGGATCTCCTATTGTTGCCTCTTTCTTTTTAAGTAGAGGTTCAACCAGTGTCATGAAGGATTCAATAATTAATTTTGGATTTAGCTGAGTGTAATGGTCACAAGGTGTGGATACCTCATTATTATCATCAACTTCGGATATCTCCTTCAATTCCTTAGACCTAAATATTCTCAACTGATTGAACTAGTCTTTAAGTTCTAGACCATTCTGAGCTCTAGGATCATCCTCTAATTGGCTTGATAATCTATCCTCTTCTAGTTTACTAACCGCTGTAGTTGATTGGCCCAATTGTTTAAATAACTGATCAGTGGTTTGCATGAAATTATTGAGAATATTTTTAATGTCTGAGGTTGATTGCGCTAAGACATCTAGACTCTTTTTTAATGTGTTGACTCCTTATGATCTAAATCTGGTTGATCATTCAGTGTTTGGTTGGGCCTTAGATAGGGTTTATAAAAATTTTGGGCTCCTAATGTTGCATCTTGTGATCATGTAAAATTGGGATGACTTTCTGACCCTATGTTATAGATTGGTGCATAAGGTTTATTTATGTAGCTTTCATTGAATGCACTCTCCTATATGAACTCAGTTTGGGTTGGGTTCATCAAATAAAGACATTCCTCTATAACATGATCTGCTGTATCGCATCCAATGCATATGGATGCTAGCACTTGGTTAAATTAGATATGTCTTTCAAATTCTAAGGCTTCAATTCTATTGGTCAAAGTTGCAATTCTAGTATCTTCAAACTTCCTTGAATAAACATATGCATTTTCAAATTCAATGAATGTAGGATATATGTTAATCATTTGAGAGTCAATTATAAAATTGTTAGTCGAGGATCTAATTCTAGACAGTTGGACAGAGCTAATCGGATAACACAGGTCCAGTAGGGTTCTAGATTGTCTATTAAAATCTATTTCTTCCTCAGTGACCTTATAAGCTTGTAGGCTTTAGATTATGTCTGACAATCATCATTTTGTCCTAGTAGAATTTTTTTTTAAATTTTAATATATCAGAGAAAAAGAAGAGAAGAAGAAGAGTTCTAGAGATGAGAGTCCTAAGGGGTTCTAGATCGATAGATGAGAGAGTTGTAATTAGATTTAATGTTCGTAGATTAGTAATCAAGTCATGCAATCAATCCTAGCTAAGGGTAATCCTAAATCTAAATAGCTCCTAATTACCAAAGTTGCTTTTGAGTATTTCAGGTAAAAGACTAGCCATCCAACTGGCCAGGTAGTGTAAGCTTGGTGGGGGTCCCCCCGTGGCTTTCCTTAGACACCAACTGAGTTGGTCAGATTGTTGGGAATAGTGTCTCAAAACCAATCATCAGTCTGTTGACGGTTGTGCTCTTTATTGTATTAGTACATGAATCATAAATAAATAAAAATTATTTTGATATTTTTCATCACAAATTGTCATCTTCTAATGAACTCCTATGTTGTGGTGAAGTCCTTAGGACTATTTAGACTCAACAAAAGAGGATTTGTCGTTTAGTCCTTAAACCTGTTCGCGATCAAATGATACGTTGTTACCAAGGACAACAATGTTTATCGAGCATAGGTCATTGTGTGCTATATAGGTTGGTTGTCCTCTTAACCAAGGAGTGTGAAGACACTGGTATGGCATACAGGTGAGATGTAAGGGTACATCTGCACTGAACGTGATCGACTTCGGAGCTATCTCTGCTGTCAAGATTTGCTCCGATGGGATATGGATATAAATGTCCCTCCAACCTGAGACCGCCACGGTGACTTGCAAGCAACTCACTGCACTTAGACACTGGACTACCTGAATTTTTAATTCAGTGACGAAAGGCTGCTGGGTGTAGTCAAGACTTGACTTGTCGGTGCGTGTGTCAAGATAGGATTGACCACTCCAGTTTAGGAGCTGTGTATAGTCGTGTTTCAATTTAGCAAAACTTTAGCCAGGGTAGTCCTAGTGAGGAGTCATAGGACTGATTGAGTTGAGCACGACTCGGATGATCTAATCAAGGTTGACAGTTTAACCCTGAGTCATCCTAAACACAGGGGTCAAAAGGGATGAATTATACAGTAACCATATTCACGTAGGTTCTGAGTGTTGTGATTGCGACTATTCGACCTATCCGGATGTTGGGTACCATTGCTAGATGGTCACTTCGATTAGTACAAGAATTGGTTCCTGTGCTACCGGCTTAGGTTCGAACCCATGGGGTCACACAAATTAGAGGTTCCTATCTGATCTGATGGCTGACGAAGAGCTCTAATATTCATGGACTATGAGTCCTACATGTCTGAGACTCTGTGATCGAGAATCAGGATTCTCTGATCATAAGTCCCACATATTTTGGGTACCGGGGTCAAGAGTCCCACTGATTTGGGACTCTACGATCAAGGTTTCATATTGATGGACTTTGATACCCGATTGCCTATCGGATTTGGACTCAATATTTATGAGAGGTTTAATTAGTGATTTGATCACTAATTAACTCAATTTGATTGAGTAATTATTTTTGGATCAAGTCCAATTGAATTGGATTCAGTTGGATTTGACCTGATTAGGTTAAGTGTTGACCTAATCGTCAGATGGTTTGGTCTCTGATTTAATCAAGGGTTGGGCTTAATCAATTCTTAATTTGATTAATATTTTATTAAGCTTAATTAAGTCTAATTAAGTTGGGTTTAAATTAGTCTAATTGGGCCTAACTTATTTGGTTCAATTAGGTTGGTTTAAATAATGAAACCACCTTGACCCAAACTCCCTGCGCCACCTCACATCCACTGCGTCCATTTGAATTCACGAGAAGGAATTTCTCATGAATTTTTTCTCACACAAAGCCATCTCCATGCCCACTTTTGTGTGTCATATGGATGGATAAAGCTGATTAGTTAACCATTCAAATTCAAAGCATGTTTGAATTTGAATGGATAACTTATCTCTTGTGCCTTCATGCTTATCCATCTTGTGCGCCACATAACTTACACGAGAAAAGGTTTCTCGTGAAATATTTCCATGCACAAAAAGTCCACACCCTTCTCTTCTCATTCCATAAGTGGATAGGGATGAGTTGGTTTGCATTTGAATTCAAACTCGATTTGAATTCAAATGTGCAACCACTTATCTTTATCCTCTCACGCGGATAAGATACGTTCGACATTATTTTAAAAAGATGAGAAAGGTAGGGCGTGTGTAGAATTTTTTGGAGAGAAAATTTGGGGCATGAGGAACCTTTCTACATGAGGTGAAGGTCCAAAACCTTCCGAGAGAAAAAGAAAGAAAAGAAAGAAAAAAGGGCGCAGAGTTTTTCTTAGTGTACCCTAGTGTTTCAACCTGGGGTTCAGGAAGTGAGAAGGTGAGCTATGAGTGTCGTGAGCTCACCAAATTTCAGAAAGATCTTCAACATCCTCTCAAGCATGTCTGTTGATGATCCAGAGCATCTAAAGAATCGACAGACATCGATCGAAGGAGTTTGATTAGCATCGACCGTCGAAAGGGCTCTACAACGAGCTAGCACCCGTGAGGAGCCGATCAGATTGAGAGCCTCGTGTGGATGATTCACAGGGGCCAGACGTGCTGTGTGGCTGCATCATGATGATCAGACTCTCCCGATGGTGATCAGATTGCGGCAATCTAGTACTCGCATAAAGATATTGTGTTCTGAACACATTACAGTAAAGTATTTACTGTTCAAATTTGAATTTCAAATTTAAATGAATGCATGCTGTATATCATATTTAGATCCTAATGTAGGGTAAATATATGTTAATTAATTAGATTAATTAATATTTTCACTATAAAATCATAATTTTGAAAAAGTTTTAAAATTATCATTTTATCCCTGCACTAAATTTTACTTCAAATGGTATCAGAGCAGGTTCTAAGATATGATATATAAATTTGCATGCATAGATTAAGTTGTAATCTAAAAGTTTAAATTTAAAATTTGAAATTCGAAATTTAAAATTTGAATTTTGAAAGTTGTTCGAAATTCAAAATTCAAAAGTTTGAAATTCAAAATTTGAAATTTAAATTTTGAAATTTAAAATTCAAAATTCAAAAATTTAAAATTTAAAATTTGAAATTTGAAATTTGATTGAAATTTCAAATTTGAAATTCAAAATTTAAAATTTAAAATTCAAAAATTTGAAATTTGAAATTTGTTTAAAATTTGAAATTCAAAAATTTAAAATTTAAAATTTGAAATTTAAAATTTAAATTTTGAAATTGGTATATTTAGATATACATGATCCAAGTAGCAAGTAATTGAATTGGGTTGGTTGCCATGGCCATCCGATCATAGGAGAAAAGTAGGATTTAAAGGCCCTCTCCTCCCATTCGATGGAGTCTCCTATGGCGGTAAGGGTGCCGCTGTAATTATATCCCATACAGATGAAGCAGCAAAAGGACTTAATTGTAAAGATTCAATTATAAAATTTATCATGAATATGTTAGATTAGATCTAAAAGAATATTCATGATTTATTTTGATTGAGTTATTTTCTGTTATGTAATTAGCAATAGGATTACTATTTATGAAATATACTGATCTATTTGTGAAATGAGTCAACATATTTGATGAACAGAAAATAAAACCTTTCAAATTTGAAAATTATTTTTGAAAAGCCAAACCCTGACCCATCAGTCCAAATACTTAATTAAAAGAATTAAATGTTGTCAAGTTGGTCTAGAATTGTGAATTAAGATCTAAGACAATTACATAAACTTGTGGATCAATGGGTTAGATGGATTAGGTCCATAATTGGGTTAGACCTAAGGTTAGCTTAAAGAAATGGACTAAATTAGAGTAATTGATCAAATCTAATCAAAAGTTGAATTAGATTAGGTCAAGGACACTCTAGACTCAACTCCAATAGTTGTAGTTGAATGGGTCCATGTCTTTAACTAGACCAAGATGGACTTAATTCATGGCTACGTGGTGGAACCCTATTTACTAAGTTGATCAAATTAAAACTAATGAACCGGTTGGTGTCTAAGGTAAGTTCGGCAGTTTGACCAGTGGTTCTTAAGTGGAAGCTACTAGCATTGATCTGATCTCTGACGAGTTAATGGCATATCCCCACCACTGATCTCACTTACCTGGCCAACTTGGTGAGTTAGATTTTGATTAGATCACTTGGTGATTAGGGCTCACCCATGTCATTAGGTAAATCAGTGTGACTGATTTAGGTGCTCCTAATACCGGCTTTAATTAAATCCTTTTTAATCTGACTTGGTGAAGTCAGTGGGAGGATTGAAATTGGCTGGTTAATTTCTTCTCTTCTATCCTTTAATAAAATCTTCAAAAATTATTAGGTCCTAAAAATGATTAAGTTATAGTGATAACTAAGTCATAGCCTCTCATTAAGTGAGTGATAATGAGTCCATTAGTTTAATAATCATTGGAGGCCCAAAGGCCTGGTGCTTATTGACTAATAGAATTATCATTCATAGTATGATAATTTGGTTGAGTCTTTCTGATGGTGGTCAGGTTGGCTGGCCAAAGTCGGACCTGATCATTTATTGGTCCGATTCACCAAATAAAGTCATGTTAATGGTTGACCTAACCAGATCTTTTTAGTGGAGGCCAAAGCCTACTGATTAGGTTCTGGGGCAAAATTAATTACTAGAAGTTGTTTAGAGAAACAACTAGTTATGAACCTACCCATAGATGCACATGGGTTGACCAACCAAAGTTGGGCTCGTGTGTAGTCTGTGTGGATTCTAGTACCCACTAAGGAATTAAAGTAATTCCTTGAATTGGAGGTTGAGGCTATCAGTTCGTAAAAATATTGGGAGAAACTTTAAACTAAAGTCCAAGTCTTTAGTATTAATAATTTATGTACTAATAGAGGTCTGATTTTCCTTTATGCAGCTATGGCCACTATTCTATCGCTCCGATCATTATTAGATAATGACAAGCTTATGGGACCTAATTTCGATAGCTGGTATCAAAAATTAAAAATCATCCTTGAGCATGAGTGGATCCTTTATGTTGTAACGAATCTGACACCCGAGGAGCCAGTCCCGAATGCTAGAGGGACGGTCCGAGACACTTATCAAAAGTGGCTCAACGATCGGACCACCGTTCGATGCATAATGCTGGTGGCAATGAATGATAAGTTCAGCCGTACGTTTGACAACGCCCAGCCAAATGAGATGCTTCAAATGTTGAACAACTCCTTTGGCACACCTGACGACGTTGAAAGGCACAAAACTAGTTATGCCATTTTCAATGCTTGGATGAGGGATGGGGCCTCAGTCACCGATCATGTACTGTACATGATCGAAATGATTGAGCACCTAAGTAAACTGGGCTTTCCCCTGCACGAGCAGCTCGATAAGGATGCGATCCTTAATTCATTGCCCAAGTCCTTCCTCCCCTTCCTTACTCATTTTCGAATGACAAAGCCTGTAGTGAACTACCATGGCTTGTTGGGGTTGCTACAAAACTTTGAGAAGGACCACCAGCTCCATAAGGAGTCGGTGAATGTTGTGGGAGGGTCTTCTTCTGATCGTCGACCCTTTAAGAAAGGGAAGAAGAATAAGAAGGTGCAGCCGCATGCTAGGACGTCTGCACAGGGTCAGACCAAGAAGTGCAAGCCCGACCAGAGCCAGACGGAGTGCTTCTTTTACAAGAAGCAGGGGTACTGGAAGAGGAACTGTCCTCTATACATTGCCTCTCTGGACCCAAACAGGCCGAAGAAGAAGCAAGGTAATTATATGATAATACCTTGCAACTTTTCTATTTGTGATACTACTACCTGGGTATTGGATACCAGAAGTCCTTATCATATTTGCAATTCGATGCAGGATCTGCAAGTCAGTAGGAGATTTGAGGATGGCGAAGGGTTCCTAAACATTGGAGATGGAAACAAAGTTTCAGTTCTAGCTTTAGGAATCATGAACCTTGTAATCAATTCTCGTAATATAATTCTGAGTGAATGTCACTATTGTCCAAACTTTTTATTAAATATTATTTTTGTAGGCCTTTTGGCCATGTACGGTTATCCATTTTTAATAAAAGAAAATGTTTGCAATATCATTTTGAATGGTGTTACAATATTTGTTGGACAACTAGATAATGGAATTTACTTACTATCACAGCCTAATGTGGTTCAAATCTCTGGTAAATGCCCTAGAATAGATAATGTGTCAGAAGTCTACCTTTGGCACTGTAGGCTAGGTCATATCAATAAGAACAGGATAAACAAGTTGGCTCAAGAAGGAATTTTTGAAGTTGGTGATTGTGAATCACTTCCAACCTGTGAGTCCTGTCTTCTTGAGAAGATGACCAAGTCACCTTTTACTGGAAAAGGTGAGCGAGCCAGTGAACTCTTGGGTCTGATACATTCTGATGTATGTGGACCCATGAGCTCAAGTACAAGAGGTGGATATTTCTACTTCATAACCTTCACAGATGACCTATCGAGATATGGGTATGTCTATTTAATGAAGCATAAGTCGGAATCATTTGAAATGTTCAAACTATTCCAAAATGAGGTAGAAAAATAAACTGCGAAGTGTATTAAAACTCTTTGATCTGATCGAGGAGGTGAATACCTTTTCAATGAGTTTTTTTATATATTTAGGGGAGAATGAGATTCTCTCTCAGTGGACTCCTCCTGGAACACCATAGATAATGGTGTGTCTGAAAGGAGGAATCGGACCTTGTTAGACATGGTCCGATCCATGATGGGGTTTGCTGGTCTGTCGATCTCCCTCTGGGGATATGTACTCGAATTGGCTTGTTACCTTCTAAATAGGGTTCTGAGTAAGTCTGTAACCAAAACACCATATGAGTTATGGATAAGACATAAGCCAGTACTCTCGCACCTTAAGATTTGGGGGTGTCTGGCTTATGTTAAACGTTTAATTACGGACAAGCTTGGACCTAGGTCTGACAAGTGTAATTTCATAGGGTACCCAAAAGAGACCAAAGGATATTATTTCTACCTAGCTGATGAGCAAAAGGTGTTTGTCAGCCTTAAGGCAATCTTCTTAGAAAAAGAGTTCCTTGGTGAAGGGACTGTTGCCTCTAAGGTCGAACTTGAAGAAGTTCGACAAGTGAAAAAACCGACACAAGTAGCTGAACCTGAATCGGATTTGGTTAGATCAGATCCGGAGCCCATAATTCCTGCACCCTTAAGGCGATCTGGTAGAGTACCACGTCAACCGGATAGATACTATGGTTTCTTGGTCCGGGATGGAGATCCTATCGAACTTGATGAAAATGATGAGGATCCGATCACCTACATGGATGCAATGCAGAGATCTGACTCTGAGAAATGGCTAGAGGCCATGAAATCCAAAATGGAGTCCATGAAGGTCAACGATGTGTAGACATTGGTTGACCCACCCGAAGGAGTAAAACCCATAGGGTGTAAGTGGGTCTTCAAGAGAAAGAGGGGCACAGACGGAAAGGTAAAAACCTATAAAGCCCGTCTGGTTGCCAAGGGATATCGTCAACGTTATGGTATAGACTATGACGAGATGTTTTCTCCTGTGGCAATGCTCAAATCCATTCGGATTATGCTTGTGATAGCTGCCCATCTAGACTATGAAATCTGGCAAATGGATGTGAAGACAGCTTTCCTAAATGGAGAGCTGGATGAAGAGGTGTATATGATACAACCTGAAGGATTAACATCCACAGATGAGTCTAAGGTGTGCAGGCTACAGAGGTCCATTTATGGACTTAAGCAGGCATCCCGAAGTTGGAACATACGTTTTGATAGGACGATCAAGACGTATGGCTTTGTTAAGAACGGAGAAGAGCCCTGCATTTATAAGTGGGCTAATGGTCCAGTTGTGGTATTTCTTGTATTGTATGTGGATGACATTCTCTTAATCGAGAATGGTATCCCTGCATTACAGGGAATAAAGATTTGGCTGTCGTCACAATTCTCTATGAAGGATCTGGGAGAAGCTTCCTACGTCCTAGGGATGAGGATCTATAGGGATAGATCTAAAAGGTTGCTTGGCTTATCCCAATCCATGTACATTGATACTATGCTGAAGAGGTTCAGCATGGAGAATTCCAAGAAAGGCTATCTATCGATAGGCCATGAAATTTCTCTCTCGAAGAGGGATTGTCCGACAACACCTCAAGAGAGAGAGCATATGAATAGAATTCCATATGCTTCGGCAGTGGGATCTATCATGTACGCCATGACATGTATATGACCAGATGTGGCATACTCACTAGGGGTAGTGAGTAGATACCAATCTGATCCAGAGGAGAATCACTGGAGGGTTGTTAAAACCATCCTGAAGTATTTAAGAAATACTAAGGACCAGTGGCTTATTTATGGTGAATCAGACTTGAGACTTATAGGATTTACAGACTCTAATTTTCAGTCTGATCATGATGACAGTAAGAGTGTGTCAGGATTTATTTTTATCCTTAATGGTGGGGCTGTCTGCTGGAAAAGTTTCAAGCAGCACACAGTGGCTGATTCAGTTTGCGAGGTAGAGTATGTCGCTGCATCAGATGCTGCCAAAGAAGCGGTGTAGCTGAGAAAATTCATCACCGAGCTCAGAGTAGCACCCTCCCTTGTTGGTCCAGTTCTGCTCTACTGTGACAGCTCTGGAGCTATTGCTTAGGTGAAGGAACCAAAGGCACACCAGTGGATGAAGCATATTCTGCGCCACTACCATCTCATCTGAAAAATCATGGATCGAGGTGATGTTGACCTTCAGAAAATCGACAGAAAGGAGAACCTGACCGACCCATTCACTAAAGCCATTGCGGTGAAGGAGTTCGACGACTTCAAGTCGAAGATGGGTATTAGATACTGCACCGATTGGCTTTAGGCCAAGTGGGAGATTGTTGGAAATAGTGTCCCAAAGCCAATCGTCAGCCTGTTGATGGTTGTGCTCTTTATTGTATTAGTACATGAATCATAAATAAATAAAAATTATTTTGACATTTTTCATCACAAATTGTCATCTTCTAATGAACTCCTGTGTTGTGGTGAAGTCTTTAGGACTATTTAGACTCAACAAAAGAGGATTTATCGTTTAGTCCTTAAACCTATTCGTGACCAAATGATACGTTGTTACTAAGGACAACAATGTTTATCGAGCATAGGTCATTGTGTGCCATATAGGTTGGTTGTCCTCTTAACCGAGTATGGAGACACTGGTATGGCATATAGGTGAGATGTAAGGATACATCTGCACTGAACGTGACCGACTCTGAAGCTATCTCTACTGTCAAGATTTGCTCCGATGGGATATGGGTATAAATATCCCTCCGACCTGAGACTGCCACGGTGACTTGCAAGCAACTCACTGCACTTAGGCACTGGACTACCTGAATTTCTAATTCAGTGATGGAAGGCTGCTGGGTGTAGTCAAGTACTTGACTTGTCAGTGCGTGTGTCAAGATGGGATTGACCACTTCAATTCAGGAGCTGTGTACAGTCGTGTTTCAATTTAGCAAAATCTTGGCCAGGGTAGTCCTAGTGAGGAGTCACAGGACTGAATGAGTTGAGCACGACTCGGATGATCTAATCGGGGTTGACAGTTTAACCCTGAGTCGTCCTAAACACAGGGGTCAAAAGGGATGAATTATATAGTAACCATATTCACATAGATTCTGAGTGTTGTGATTGCGACTATCTGACCTATCTGGATGTCAGGTACCATTGCTAGATGGTCACTTCGATTAGTACAAGAATTGGTTCCTGTGCTACCGGCTTAGGTTTGAACCTGCGGGGTCACACAAATTAGAGGTTCCTATCTGATCTGATGGCTGATGAAGAGTCCTAATATTCATGGACTATGAGTCTTACGTGTCTGGGACTCTGTAATCAAGAATCAGGATTCTTTGATCACAAGTCCCACATATTTTGGGTACCGGGGTCAAGAGTCCCACTGGTTTGGGACTCTACGATCAAGGTTTCATATTGATGGACTTTGATACCCAATTGCCTATCGGATTTGGACTCAATATTTATGAGAGATTTAATTAGTAATTTGATTGCTAATTAACTCAATTTGATTGAGTAATTATTTTTGGATCAAGTCCAATTGAATTGGATTCAGTTGGATTTGACCTGATTAGGTTAAGTGTTGACCTAATCGTCGAGATGGTTTGGTCTCTGATTTGATCAGGGGTTGGGCTTAATCAATTCCTAATTTGATTAGGATTTTATTGAGCCTAATTAAGTCTAATTAAGTTGGATTTAAATTAGTCTAATTGGGCTTAACTTATTTGGTTCAATTAGGTTGGTTTAAATAATGAAACCACCTTGACCCAAACTCCCTACGCCACCTCACATCCACTATGCCCATTTGAATTCACGAGAAGGAATTTTTTGTGAATTTTTTCTCATGCAAAGCCCTCCCCACACCCACTTTTGTGCACCATATGGATGGATAAAGCTGATTAGTTAACCATTCAAATTCAAACTGTGTTTGAATTTGAATGGATAACTTATCTCTTGTGCCTTCATGCTTATCCATCTTGTGTGCCACATAACTTACATGAGAAAAGGTTTCTCATGAAATATTTTCTTGCACAAAAAGTTCACACCCTTTTCTTCTCATGCCATAAGTGGATAGGGATGAGTTGGTTTGCATTTGAATTCAAACTCAATTTGAATTCAAATGTGCAACCACTTATCTTTATCCTCTCACGCGGATAAGACATGTTCGATGTTGTTTTAAAAAGATGAGAAAGGTGGGGCATGCATAGAATTTTTTGGAGAGAAAGTTTGGGGCGTGAGGAACCTTTTTACATGAGGTGAAGGTCCAAAACCTTCCAAGAGAAAAAGAAAGAAAAGAAAGAAAAAAGGGCGTAGAGTTTTTCTTAGTGTACCCTAGGGTTTCAGCCTGGGGTTCAGGAAGTGAGAAAGTGAGCTACGAGTGTCGTGAGCTCACCAAATTTTAGAGAGATCTTCAACATCCTCTCAAGCACATTTGCTGATAATCCAAAGTATTCAAAGAATCGACAGATATCGATCGAAGGAGTTCGATCAGCATCGATCATTGAAAGGGCTCTACAACGAGCTAGCACCTGTGAGGAGCCGATCAGACCGGAAGCCTCGTGTGGATGATCCGCAGAGGCCAAACGTACTGTGTGGCTGTATCACAATGATCAGACTCTTTCGATGGAGATCAGATTGTGGTGATCTACTACCCGCATAAAGGTATTGTGTTCTGAACATATTACAGTAAAGTATTTATTGTTCAAATTCGAATTTCAAATTTAAATGCATGCATGCTATATATCATATTTAGATCCTAGTGTAGGGTAAATACATGTTAATTAATTAGATTAATTAATATTTTCTGCTATAAAATCATAATTTTAAAAAAGTTTTAAAATTACCATTTTACCCCTATATTGAATTTCGCTTCACAGGTAAGTGAACGGAATCAATTAAATAACCACCTTCCTTCAGGATGCAGTTCCTGAACTACTTTTCTAGACACTAGTCAAACTGACTAACCCTAATCTAGTCTAACTCGTGGGATCCCTTGTTCTATTGAGCTCGAGAGTCCTTAGAGGCTAACGTCTAATTGATTTTAAGTTAAGATTTAGGTCAATACAATATGCAGGATGGTGGTTTATGGCCAAGGAAGGGTGATAAAATTTTCTCCTTATCTTGTTTAGGGTTTGTGCCTTTAAGATGTTTCATGAACTTATGTAATGCAAGAAGAAAAAGATGGACAAATTTGGTAGTTAGTCAAAAGTAAATTGATTTGTTTTACTTTTTAAGTTTTGTGATTAAGTATCTAATTTTTTAAATAGATTATGAGGTATCAATGTTGAGATTTTTTTTTTTAGAAGAAAATAAATTTGACAAAGTAACTAAGCAAGTTAGAAAGTAAATTAAAAAAAACTAAAAATAAGATTAAAAAAATTAATAAAAAAATAATCATGCCTAGATCTCCGACAATGGTGTCAAAATTTGATCACTGTCATGAAAGAAGAGTGTCCTATAAGCCAATCATAAGTGTGTTGTGATGGGATTTTCTTTAAAATTTTTCAACTCATGAAACGACATTTATATTTGAGGTATTGATTCATCATATTAGCTGTATCTTAATATATCTAAGATTATGATGAATCTCAAAGATTAGGATAATAATTTTAGAAGACATGAATGGGTCATGCTAGTGAGACCTAAAATCTTAAAATCCTAATCTTAAATATTTCTAGTTGTAGGAGTATTGAGTCGGGGATCAATGTTCCAAATAGACTGGCACATCCTATGTATGCTCAATGGAGAGGGTGGCAGATCTCACTAGCTACTTGTGTAAGATACTAATACAAAGATGTGAGTGCTCATTTGAGAAATGAGTCTACTAAATTGACTCGATGAAAGAGAATATCTAATGGAAGCCTTATTTGCATGTCAAAGATGGTTCTCTAAGTGGGAGTTGTGCAAGTGATCCTTAGACCTGAAACTACCATGGAATCTTGTGCACATGAATCCATATTTTGGTTAAAACTCAGGCATGGCATTAAGACATGTACGGAGTATTCTGGATATGGTGGACTGTGTATGAAGGTTGTGAGTAGGTCAATATGGAATCGATCACTCCTAGTAAGAGGAGATCGCATCCTGTGTATTCTCAATCCTAGATGACTCAGAAAAGTCTTTTGGCCAAAAGCAGGAAGGAGATTAGAAAGAGTTTCTAATGCTTCTTCATTGGAGTCATTATTGGTTAATTGAGAATCGATATGAATATGTGTTTGAGTTTGACATGATTCCATACTCATGAACATATTCAAAGTGCAAGGATGATCGAAGGATTGAATTGCACGGTAATTTGCCACTGAAGGATAGATTTGGTATTTTCACCAAATTCTACTTCTTCTGGGTAATCATGATATATTACTAGATGTCAATCTTGACTTGTAGATTTTTAACCAAATTAAAGAGTTTAATTCAATTGCCAATTACAAATGATTCTAATTATTGAACTCGGGTTAGCTCGATTGGACCAAAATCGATTAGATTGAAATCTAATCAAATTGGGTCAACTTATACCTGGACCTACTACCGACTAGATATGAAACCCAATGGGTCACACACATATAAAAATTGGCCAAGGACCCTTTTAAAAAAGGTTGATTGAAATTTTGGATTCAATCAGGGTTCCGGTAAGCATGCTAGCACGTGTGGAAACCCTTGCTCCTTTGGAGATCAATTTGGTCCCATCCCTTGCTAATTAGCTAGCTCAATTTGATAGACATTTGGGTCAGATCATATCACCTAGAAGCTACCCAAATAGGGGCACCACATCCCATGTTAACACCAATTATGAAGAGTCCAAGTTGTGGTGGACTCTTGGTGCAAAACAGGTTCTGCGTACAAGTGTTGGCATGGGCAGAAAAAAAATATTATTTTTCATAGGATTAAAATTATGTGTGGTAGCTTACATCACCCTCCATCCTCTGGTACATATCTCAAAGCATGAGATATATTTTTTCTAAAATTTTTGAGGAAGAGAAAAAATTGGAAAAAGAAGGATGTCTCACGTGCGTGCGCAGAAGCTTCGCATCTCCCCATGATTTGGAGAGTCCTTATCCTAATCAAATGCTTTTATATTGGAAAAGTTTTTGGTGATAACATTCTATATTAGATAATATATTTTTGATAATTTTTTTGGAATTTTTTCAGAATTATCTAGATGCCAAACGGATACCATAAGTCAGTCCTGATGTCTACACATATGGTGATCAGCACTCGCGTGAAGAGGTGCGAGGATAGCATCCTTCTGTGAGAATTTTATTACCATTTTTAATTTTATGGAATTTATATTAAATCTCCAATCTATGTGGATTTTTAAGAATTTTTTTAATTTGAGAAGGGATGTGAAAACATCCCTTCTTTGGTTGCATGCACGCAGACCAGGGTGCTGAACGACGTATCATGGATAAGAGTCCTTCTACTTGAAGGAACTCTTATCTCTGATAATCAGATCATATATGCCTTTTGGATAAGGCATGTCCCTCTCTTTTGGCATCCCTCTGGTGGCTATAAATAGATCGGGGTGCTGGGTATCTGAGGAATTGAAGAGGGATTTCCAATTTCTCTCCTGTTGCTCTCCTTTCTTTCTTACAACCTATCTTAGTTTTAGGACAAGGCTTTGGGATTTAAGACAAAGCCTTATCTGGTCCTAACAAAGATTGTAAGGGTCCTAAAGAAGGAGAATCAGAAGTTCAGAGGAGGTTCTAAGAGGGTGAGGTCAGGTTCTTGAAGAAACTTGATCGGTACGAGGCTAGTCGAGCTTTAGAGGCTAGAACTCTTGAAGCAAGGTGAAGGAGCGCTGTCTTTGGTTCAATTTCCATATGGATCACCATTGAAGGGTGGATACTTGAATACCTTATAAAAATTAGAATTAGCACTACAGGTATTCTTCTTATCTTAATTTATATTTATTATGCTTTGATTATTATAGTCAAGAGTTTCTGGGCGTTAGGGCTTCCGGTGCATTGGGTGTTTTGAATGAAAATTTTAAACACCTAACCCTTCCGCTGTGCCATCGAAACCCAACAGTGGTATCAGAGCCTATCTTGATTTATGTAATCAAATATTAAATTATTTTCTTGATTGTGATCATGTGGGAAAAATTCAGTACAGGGGTAAAATGGTAATTTTAAAACTTTTTCAAAATTATGATTTTACAGTGGAAAAATATTAATTAATCTAATTAATTAACATAAATTTATCCTATACTAAGATCTAAATATAATATATAGCATGCATTCATTTAAATTTGAAATTCAAATTCGAACAGTAAATACTTTACTGTAAAGTATTCAGAACACAATACCTTTGTACGGATAGTAGATCGCCGCAATCTGATCACCGTCGGGAGAGTCTGATCATCGTGATGCAGCCATACAGCATGTCTGGCCTATGTGGATCGTTCACATGAAGCTTCCGGTCTGATCGACTCCTCACGAGTGCTAGCTCGTTGTAGAGCCCTTCTGACGGCGGATGCTGATCAAACTCCTTTGATCGATGTCTGTCGATTCTTCGGATGCTCCGGATCATCAACAGACATGCTTGAGAAGATGTTGAAGATCTTCCTAAGATTTTGTGGGCTCACGACACTCGTAGCTCACTTTCTCACTTTTCGAATCCCAGACTAAAACTCTAGGGAACTCACCGAAAACCTTGCATCCACTTTTATTTCTTTTCTTTCTTTTTCTTTTGGAAGGATATGGACTTCCTTCTCACACACAAGACTTCTCATGCCCTAGAATTTTTCTCCAAAAAACTTTTTCTTGCACGCACCACTCTTCTCCTCCTTTTATAACAACGTCAAACGTCTTATCCAAAAGAAAGGATAAAGATGAGTAATTGCACATTTGAATTCAAATCAAATTTTGAATTCAAATGGACACCAACTCATCCCTCATCCACTAAAGACGTGAGGCGTGGCTTAAATTGTGCTTGGAGAGATTTCATGAGAAACCTTTTCTCATATAATAAATAGGGCATAAAAAAAGGGATAAGGTGCAAAGATTGATTGCCCATTCAAATTCAAATTTTATTTTGAATTTGAATGGCCAACCAATCATCCTTATCCATCCATTTGGCACATTAAAGTGGGGTGTGGAGAGGGCTTGGCATGAGGAAAAAATTCATGAGAAGTTCCTTCTCATGAATCCAAATGGGTGCAATGGAAGTGAGGTGAAGCATGGAGATTGGGTCAAGGTGGTTTAATTATTTAAACCAACCTAATTGAACCAAATAAGTTAGGTCCAATTAGACTAATTTAAACCCAACTTAATTAGACTTAATTAGACTCAATAAAATTATAATCAAATCAGGAATTGACTAAGCCCAACCTCTGATCAAATCAGGGACCAAACCATCTCGACGATTAGGTCAACTCTTAACCTAAACGGGTCAAACCCAACTGAATCCAATTCAATTGGACTTGATCCAAAAATAATTATTCAATCAAATTGAGTTAATTAGTGATCAAATCACTAATTAAATCTTTCATAAATACTAAGTCTAAATCCAATGGGAATCAGGCATCAGAATTCATCGATATGTAAACCTGATCGAAAAATCCCAACCAGTGGGACTCTTGACCCCGGTACCCATAATGTGTGAAACTCATGATCAGAGAATCCTGATTCTCGATCACTGAGTCCCAAACATGTAGGATTCTACATCAACCATCAGATCAGATAAAAATCTCTAATGTATGTGACCCCACAGGTTCGAACCTAAGTCGGTAGCACAGGAACCAATTCCTGTACTAATCGAAGTGACCATCTAGCAATGGTACCTGACGACCGGATAGATCGAATGGTTGCAATCGTAACACTCAGAACTTACGTGAATATGGTTACTGTATAATTCATTCTTTTGACCTCTGTGTTTAGGACGACTCAGGATTAAACTATCAACCCTGATCAGATCATCCGAATCATGCTCAACTCAAACAGTCCTGTGACTCCTCACAAGGACTACCCTGGCCAAGATTTTGCTAAATTGAAACATGACTGTACACAGCTCCTAAACTAGAGTGGTCAATCCCATCTTGACACATGCACCGACAAGTCAAGTACTTGACTACACCCAGCAGCCTTCCGTCACTGAATTAAAAATTCAGATAGTCCAGTGCCTAAGTGCAGTGAGTTGCTTGCAAGTCACCGCGGCGGTCTCAGGTCGGAGGGATATTTATACCCATATTCCATCGGAGTAAATCTTGACAGCAGAAATAGCTCCAGAGTCGATCACGTTCAGTGCAGATGTACCCTTACATCTCACCTGTATGCCATACTAGTGTCTCTACACTAATTGGTTAAGAGGATAACCAACCTATATGGCACACAACGATCTATGCTTGATAAACATTGTCATCCTTGGTAACAACGTATCATTTGGTCGCGAACAGATTTAAGGACTAAACGACAAATCCTTCTTTGTCGAGTCTAAATAGTCCTAAGGACTTCACCACAACATAGGAGTTCATTAGAAGATGAAATATTTTGTGATGAAAAATACCAAAATAATTTTTATTAATTCATAATTCTTGTACAAATATAAAAATAAGCACAACCATCAACAGGCTGACGATTGACTTTAGGACACTATTTCCAACAACTTCCCACTTGGCCTAAAGCCAATTAGTATAGTATCTAATACCCATCTTCGACTTGTAGTTGTCGAACTCCTTCACCGCAATGGCTTTAGTGAATGGGTCAGCCAGGTTCTCCTTTCCGTCGATCTTCTAAAGATCGACGTCATCTCGATCCATAATTTTTTGGATGAGATGGTAGCGACGCAGAATATGCTTCGTCCGCTGGTGTGCCTTTGGTTCCTTTGCCTGAGCAATGGCTCTAGAGCTGTCACAGTAGAGCAGAACTGGACCAACAAGGGAGAGTGCTACTCCGAGCTCAGTGATGAATTTCCTCAGCCACACCGCTACTTTGGCAGCATCTGATGCAGCGACATACTCTGCCTCACAAACTGATCAGCCACTATGTGCTACTTGAAACTATTCCAGCAGATAGGCTCACCATTAAGGGTAAAAATAAATTCCGATACACTTGCTGTCATCATGATCAGACTAGAAACTAGAGTCTGTAAATCCTATAAGTCTCAAATCCGATTCACCATAAACAAGCCACTGGTGCTTAGTATTTCTTAAATACTTCAGGATGGTTTTAACAACCTTTCAGTGATTCTCTCCTGGATCAGATTGGTATCTACTCACTATCCCTAGTGAGTATGCCACATCTGGTCATGTACATGTCATGGCGTACATGATAGATCCCACTGCCAAAGCATATGAAATCCTACCCAAATGCTCTCTCTCTTGAGGTGTTGTAGGATAATCCCTCTTCGAGAGAGAAATTCCATGGCCTATCGGAAGATAGCTTTTCTTGAAATTCTCCATGCTGAACCTCTTCAACATAGTATCAATGTACGTAGACTGAGATAAACCAAGCAACCTTTTAGATCTATCCCTATAGATCCTCATTCCTAGGATGTAGGAAGCTTCTCCCAGATCCTTCATGGAGAACTGTGACGACAGCCAAATCTTTATTCCCTATAATACAGGGACATCATTCCCGATTAAGAGAATGTCATCCACATACAATACAAGAAATACTACCACTGGACCATTAGCCCACTTATAAATGCATGGCTCTTCTCCGTTCTTAATGAAGCCATACGTCTTGATCATCTTATCAAAATGTATGTTCCAACTCCGTGATGCCTGCTTAAGTCCATAAATGGACCTCTCTAGCCTGCACACCTTAGACTCATCTGTGGATGTGAATCCTTCAGGTTGTACCATATACACCTCTTCATCCAGTACTCCATTTAGGAAAGCTGTCTTCACATCCATCTGCCAGATTTCATAGTCCAGATTGGTAGCTACCGCAGGCATAATCCGAATGGATTTGAGCATTGCCATAGGAGAAAATATCTCGTCATAGTCTATACCATAACGTTGACGATATCCCTTGGCAAACAGACGGGCTTTATAGGTTTTCACCTTTCCGTCTGTGCCTCTCTTCCTCTTGAAGACCCACTTACACCCTATGGGTTTTACTCCTTCGGATGGGTCAACCAATGTCCACACATCGTTGACCTTCATGGACTCCATTTCGAATTTCATGGCCTCCAGCCATTTCTCAGAGTCGGATCTCTGCATTGCATCCATATAGGTGATCGGATCCTCATCGTTTTCATCAAGTTCGATAGGATCGCCGTCCCGGACCAAGAAATCATAGTAACTGTCCGGTTGATGTGGTACTCTACCAGATCGCCTTAAGGGTGCTTGAACAATGGGCTTCGGATCTGATCTAACCAAATCCGATTCAGGTTCAGCAACTTGTGTCGATTTTTTCACCTGCCGAACTTCATCAAGTTTGACCTTAGAGGCAACAGTCCCTTCACCAAGGAACTCCTTTTTTCAAAAAGATTGCCTTAAGGCTGACAAACACTTTTTGCTCATCAGCTAGGTAGAAGTAATACCCTTTGGTCTCTTTTGGGTACCCTATAAAATTACACTTGTCAGACCTAGGTCCAAGCTTGTCTGTAATTAAACATTTAACATAAGCCGGACACCCCCAAACCCTAAGGTGCGAGAGTACTGGCTTACGTCCTATCCATATCTCATATGGTATTTTGGTTACAGACTTACTCGAAACTCTATTTAAAAGGTAACAAGCCGATTCGAGCGCATATCTCCAGAGGAAGATCGGTAGACCAGCAAACTCCATCATGGATCGAACCATGTCCAACAAGGTCCGATTCCTCCTTTCAGATACACCATTATGTTGTGGTGTTCCAGGAGGAGTCCACTGAGAGAGAATCCCATTCTCCCCAAGATATGTCAGAAAATCATTGGAAAGGTATTCATCTCCTCGATCAGATCGAAGAATTTTAATACACTTTCCAGTTTATTTTTCTACCTCATTTCGGAATAGTTTGAACATTTCAAATGACTCTGATTTATGCTTTATTAAATAGACATATCCATACCTCGATAGGTCGTCTGTGAAGGTTATGAAGTAGAAATATCCACCTCTTGCACTTGAGCTCATGGGTCCACATACATCAGAATGTACCAAATCCAAGAGTTCACTGGCTCGCTCACCTTTTCCAATAAAAGGTGATTTGGTCATTTTACCAAGAAGACAGGACTCATAGGTTGGATGTGATTCACAATCACCTACTTCAAGAATTCCTTCTTGAGCCAACCTGTTTATCCTGTTCTTATTGATATGACCTAGCCTACAGTACCAAAGGTAGATTTCTGACACATTATCTATTCTAGGGCATTTACCAGAGGTTTGAACCACATTAACAGGTTGTGATAGAAAGTAAATTTCTTTATTAAGTTATCCAACAAACATTGTAACACCATTCAAAATGATACTGCAAACATTTCCTTTTATTAAAAATTGATAACCGTTCATGGCCAAAAGACCTACAGAAATAATATTTAATAAAAAGCTTGGACAATAGTGACATTCACTCAGAATTACGTTTCGAGAATTGATTACAAGGTTCATGATTCCTAATGCTAGAACTGGACTTTGCTTCCATCTCCAACGTTCAAGAATCTCTCACCTTCATCAAATCTCCTACTGACCTGCAGACCCTGCATCGAATTGTAAATATGATAAGGGCTTTCGGTATCCAATACCCAGGCAGTAGTATCACAAAAGAAAAAGTTGCAAGGTGTTATCATATAAGTACCTTGCTTCTTCTTCGGCCTGTTCAGGTCCAGGGAAGCAATGTATAGAGGACAGTTTCTCTTCCAGTGCCCCTGCTTCTTTCAAAAGAAGCACTCCGCCTGGCTCTGGTCGGGCTTGCGCTTCTTGGTCTGACCCTGTGCAGATGTCCCAGCATGCAGCTGCACCTTCTTATTCTTCTTCTTCTTGTTCTTCTTCTTCCCTTTCTTAAAGGGTCGACGACCAAAAAAAGACCCTCCCACAACATTCACTGACTCCTTATGGAGCTGGTGATCCTTCTCAAAGTTCTGCAGCAACCCCAACAAACCATGGTAGTTCACTGCAGGTTTTGTCATCCGAAAATGAGTAAGGAAGGGAAGGACTTGGGCAATGAATTAAGGATCGCATCCTTACCGAGCTACTCGTGCAGGGAAAAGCCCAATTTAGTTAGGTGCTCAATCATTTCGATCATGTACAGTACATGATCAGTGACTGAGGCTCCATCCCTCATCCAAGCATTAAAAATGGCACAACTAGTTTTGTGCCTTTCAACATCGTCAGGCATGCCAAAGGAGTCGTTCAACATTTGAAGCATCTCCTGTGGCTGGGCATTCTCAAACCTGCAGCTGAACTCATCATTCATTGCCGCCAGCATAATGCACCGAACGGTGGTGCGGTCGTTGAGCCACTTCTGATAAGTGTCTCAAACCGTCCCTCTAATGTTTGGGGCTGGCTCCTCAGGTGCTGGATCGTTACTACATAAAGGAATCCGCTCATGCTCAAGGACGATTTTTAATTTTCGATACCAGCTATCGAAATTAGGTCCCATGAGCTTGTCATTATCTAATAATGACCGAAGGGACAGGGTAGTGGCCATAGCTGCATAAAGAAAAACCAGACCTCTATTAGTACATAATTATAAATACTAAAGACTTAGACTTTAGTCTAAAGTTTCTCTCAGTATTTTTACGAACTGGTAGCCTCAACCTCCAATTCGAGGAATTACTTTAATTTCTTAGTGGGTACTAGAATCCACACAGACTACACACGAGCCCAACTTTGGTTGGTCAACCCATGCGCATCTATGGGTAGGTTCATAACCAGTTGTTTCTCTAAACAACTTCTAGTAATTGATTTTGCCCCAGAACCTAATCAGTAGGCTTTGGCCTCCACTGAAAAGATCTGGTTAGGTCCAACCATTAACATGATTTGATTTGGTGAATCGAACCAATAAATGATCAGGCCCGACTTTGGCCGGCCAACCTGACCACCATCAGAAAGACTCAAACCAAATTATCATATTATGAATGATAATTCCATTAGTCAATAAGCACCAGACCTTTGGGCCTCCAATGATTATTAAACTAGTGGACTCATTATCACTCACTTAATGGGAGGCTATGACTTAGTTATCAATATAACTTAATCATTTTTAGGGACCTAATAATTTTTGAGGATTTTATTAAAGGATAGATGAGAAGAAAATATCCAGCCAATTTCAATCCTCCCACTGACTTCACCAAGTCAAATTAAAATGGATTTAATTAAAGCTGGCATTAGGAGCACCTAAATCAGTCAAACTGATTTACCTAATGACATGGGTGAGCCCTAATCACCAAGTGATCTAATCAAAACCTAATTCACCAGGTTGGCCAGGTAAGTGAGATCAGTGGTGGGGATAAGCCATTAACTCGTCAGAGATCGAATCACTGTGAGTAGCTCCCGCTTAAAAACCACTGGTCAAAATGCCAAACTTACCTTAGACACCAACCAGTTCATTAGTTTTAATTTGATCAACTTATTAAATAGGGTTCCACTGCGTAGCCATGAATTAAGTCCATCTTGGTCTAGTTAAAGACATGGACCCATTCAACTATAACTATTGGAGTTGAGTCTAGAGTATCCTTGACCTAATCTAATTTAACTTTTGATTAGATTTGACCAATTACTCTAATTTAGTCCATTTCTTTAAGCTAACCTTAGGTCTAACCCAATTATGGACCTAATCTATCTAACCCATTGACCCACAAGTTTATGCAATTGTCTTAGGTCTTAATTCACAATTCTAGACCTACTAGACAACACTTAATTCTTTTAATTAAGTATTTGGACTGATGGGTCAGGGTTTGGCATTTCGAAAATAATTTTCAAATTTGAAAGGTTTTATTTTCTGTTCACCAAATATGTTGACTCATTTCACAAATAGATCAGCATATTTCATAAATAGCAATCTTATTGCTAATTACATAAAAGAAAATAACTCAATCAAAATAAATCATGAATATTCTTTTAGTTCTAATCTAACACATTCATGATAAATTTCATAATTGAACCTTTACAATTAATTTCTTTCGCTGTTTCATCTGCATGGGATATAATTACAGCGGCACCCCTACAGCCATAGGAGACCCCATCGAATGGGAGGAAAGGGCCTTTAAACCCTACTTTTCTCCAATGACCGAACGGTCATGGCAATCAACCCAATTCGATTACTTGCTACTTGGATCAAATATATCTAAATATATCAATTTCAAAATTTAAATTTCAAATTTTAAATTTTAAATTTTAAATTTTGAATTTCAAATTTCAAACAAATTTCAAATTTTTGAATTTTAAATTTTGAATTTTAAATTTTAAATTTTGAATTTTAAATTTGAAATTTCATCCAAATTTCAAATTTTGAATTTTGAATTTTAAATTTTTTGAATTTTGAATTTCAAATTTCAAAATTCAAATTTCAAATTTTGAATTTCAAATTTTTTTTGAATTTTAAATTTTGAACAACTTTCAAAATTCAAATTTTAAATTTTAAATTTTAAATTTCAAATTTAAACTTTTAGATTACAACTTAATCTACGCATGCAAATATATATATCATATCTAAGAACCTGCTCTGATACCATTTGTGGAGAAAATTCAGTGCAGGGGTAAAATGGTAATTTTAATTTTTTTTCAAAATTATGATTTTACAGTGAAAAAATATTAATTAATCTAATTAATTAACATGAATTTACCCTACACTATGATCTAAATATGATATATAGCATGCATTCATTTAAATTTGAAATTCAAATTCGAACAGTAAACACTTTACTATAATGTGTTCAGAACACAATACCTTTATGCGGATAGTAGATCGTCGTAATCTGATCACCGTCAGAAGAGTCTAATCATCATGATGCAGTGTCTGGCCTCTGTGGATCATCCACACGAAGCTTTCAGTCTGATCGACTCCTCACGAGTGCTAACTCGTTGTAGAGCCCTTTTGATGGTGGATGCTGATCGAACTCCTTTGATCGATGTCTGTCGATTCTTTGGATACTTTGAATCATCAACAAACGTACTTGAGAAGATGTTGAAGATCTCTCTGAGATTTTGTGGGCTCACGACACTCGTAGCTCACTTTCTCACTTCCCGAACCCCTGGCTAAAACACTAGAAAACTCATCGAAAACCTTGCACCCACTTTTATTTCTTTTCTTTCTTTTTCTCTTGGAAGGATATGGACTTCCTTCCTACACACAAGACTTCTTACGCCCAAGAATTTTTCTCCAAAAAACTTCTTCTTGCATGCCCCACTCTTCTCCTCCTTTTATAACAACGTCAAACGTCTTATCCAAAAGAAAGGATAAAGATGAGTAATTGCACATTTGAATTCAAATCAAATTTTGAATTCAAATGGACACCAACACATCCCTTATCCACTAAAGGCATGAGACGTGGCTTAAATTGTGCATGGAGAGATTTCATGAGAAATCTTTTCTCATGTAATAAATAGGGCGTAAAAAAAGGGATAAGGTGCAAAGATTGATTGCCCATTCAAATTCAAACTATATTTTGAATTTGAATGGCCAACCAATCATCCTTATCCATCCATTTGGCACATTAAAGTGGGACGTGGAGAGGGCTTGGCGTGAGGAAAAAATTCATGAGAAGTTCCTTCTCATGAATCCAAATGGGTGCAATGGAAGTGAGGTGGCGCATGGAGATGGGTAAAGGTGGTTTAATTATTTAAACCAACCTAATTGAACCAAATAAGTTAGATCCAATTAGACTAATTTAAACCCAACTTAATTAGGCTTAATTAAGCTCAATAAAATCTTAATCAAATCAAAAATTGACTAAGCCCAACCCCTGATCAAATCAGGGACCAAACCATCACGACGATTAAGTCAACTCTTAACCTAATCGGGTCAAACCCAACTGAATCCAAATCAATTGGACTTGATCCAAAAATAATTACTCAATCAAATTGAGTTAATTAGTGATCAAATCACTAATTAAGCTTCTCATAAATACTGAGTCCAAATTCGATGGGCAATCAGACATCAAAATTCATCGATATGTAAACCTGATCGAAAAATCCCAACCAATGGGACTCTTGACCCCGATACCCATAATGTGTGGAACTCATGATCAGAGAATCTTGATTCTCGATCACTGAGTCCCAAACATGTAGGATTCTACATCAGCCATCAGTTCAGATAAGAACCTCTAATGTGTGTGACCCCGCAGGTTCGAATCTAAGCAGGTAGCACAGGAACCAATTCCTGTACTAATCGAAGTGACCATCTAGCAATGATACCCGATGACTGCATAGGACGAATGGTCGTAATCGCAACACTCAGAACCTACGTGAATATGGTTACTATATAATTCATCCTTTTGACCTCTGTGTTTAGGATGACTCAGGGTTAAACTGTCAACCCTGATCAGATCATCCGAATCGTGCTCAACTCAAACAGTCCTGTGACTCCTCACAAAGACTACCCTGATCAAAGTTTTGCTTAATTAAAATACGACTGTACACAGCTTCTAAACTGGAGTGGTCAATTTCATCTTGACACATGCACCGATAAGTCAAGTACTTGACTACACCCAGCAGCCTTCCGTCACTGAATTAAAAATTCAAGTAGTCTAGTGCCTAAGTGCAGTGAGTTGCTTGCAAGTCACCGTGGCGGTCTCAGGTCGGAGGGATATTTATACCCATATTCCATCGAAGCAAATCTTGACTGCAGAAATAGCTCCGGAGTCAGTCACGTTCAGTGCAGATGTACCATTACATCTCACCTGTATGCCATACCAATGTCTCCATACTCATTGGTTAAGAGGACAACCAACCTATATGGCACACAACGACCTATGCTTGATAAACATTGTCGTCCTTGGTAACAATGTATCATTTGATCGCGAACAGATTTAAGGATTAAACGACAAATCCTCCTTTGTCGAGTCTAAATAGTCCTAAGGACTTCACCACAATATAGGAGTTCATTAGAAGATGAAACATTTTGTGATGAAAAATACCAAAATAATTTTTATTAATTCATAATTTATGTACAAATATAAAAATGAGCACAACCGTCAACAGGCTGACGATTGACTTTGGGACACTATTTCCAACAATCTTCCACTTGGCCTAAAGCCAATCGGTGCAATATGTAATACCCATCTTCGACTTGTAGTTGTCGAACTCCTTCACCGCAATGGCTTTAGTGAATGGGTCAGCCAGGTTCTCCTTCCCGTCGATCTTCTGAAGATCGACATCACCTCGATCCATAATTTCTCGGATGAGATGGTAGCAGTGCAAAATATGCTTCGTCCGCTGGAGTGCCTTTGGTTCCTTCGCCTGAGCAATGGCTCCAAAGCTGTCACAGCAGAGCAGAACTAGACCAATAAGGGAGGGTGCTACTCCGAGCTCGGTTATGAATTTCTTCAGCCACACCGCTTCTTTGGCAGCATCTGATGCAGCGACATACTCCACTTCGCAAACTGAATCAGCCACTATGTCCTGCTTGGAACTTCTCCAGTAGATAGCCCCACCATTAAGGGTAAAAATAAATTCCGACACACTTTTACTGTCATCATGATCAGACTGGAAACTAGAGTCTGTAAACCCTATAAGTCTCAAGTCTGATTCACCATAAACAAGCCACTGATCCTTAGTATTTCTTAAATACTTCAGGATGGTTTTAACAACCTTTCAGTGATTCTCCCCTGGATCAGATTGGTATCTACTCACTACCCCTAGTGAGTATGCCACATCTGGTCGTGTACATGTCATGGCGTACATGATAGATCTCACTGCCGAAGCATATGAAATCCTACCCATACGCTCTCTCTCTTGAGGTATTGTCGGACAATCCCTCTTCGAGAGAGAAATTCCATGGCCTATTGGAAGATAGCTTTTCTTGAAATTCTCCATGCTGAACCTCTTCAGCATAGTATCAACGTACGTGGATTGAGATAAATCAAGCAACCTTTTAGATCTATCTCTATAGATCCTCATCCCTAGGATGTAGGAAGCTTCTCCCAGATCCTTTATGGAAAACTGTGACGACAGTCAAATCTTTATTCCCTGTAATGCAAAGACATCATTCCCGATTAAGAGAATGTCATCCACATATAATACAAGAAATACTACTACTGAACCATTAGCTCACTTATAAATACATGGCTCTTCTCCATTCTTAATGAAGCCATACGTCTTGATCGTCTTATCAAAACGTATGTTCCAACTCCGTGATGCCTGCTTAAGTCCATAAATGGACCTTTGTAGCCTGCACACCTTAGACTCATCTGTGGATGTGAATCCTTCAGGTTGTAACATATACACCTCTTCATCCAGCTCTCCATTTAGGAAAGCTGTCTTCACATCCATCTACCAGATTTCATAGTCCAGAAGGGCAGCTATCGCAAGCATAATCTGAATGGATTTGAGCATTGCCACAGGAGAAAATGTCTCGTCATACTCTATACCATAACGTTGACGATATCCCTTGGCAACCAGACGGGCTTTATAGGTTTTCACCTTTCCGTCTGTGCCTCTCTTCCTCTTGAAGACCCACTTACACCCTATGGGTTTTACTCCTTCGAGTGGGTCAACCAATGTCCACACATCGTTGACCTTTATGGACTCCATTTCGAATTTCATGGCCTCCAGCCATTTTTCAAAGTCGGATCTCTGCATTGCATCCATGTAGGTGATCGGATCCTCATCATTTTCATCAAGTTCGATAGGATCGTCGTCCGGGATCAAGAAACCATAGTATCTGTCCGGTTGATGTGGTACTCTACCAGATCGCCTTAAGGGTGCTTGAACAATAGGCTCCGGATCTGATCTAACCAAATCCGATTCAGGTTCAGCAACTTGTGTCAGTTTTTCCACCTGCCGAACTTCATCAAGTTCGACCTTAGAGGCAATAGTCCCTTCACCAAGGAACTCCTTTTTCCAAAAAGATTGCCTTAAGGCTGACAAACACTTTTTGCTCATCAGCTAAGTAGAAGTAATACCCTTTGGTCTCTTTTGGGTACCCTATAAAATTACACTTGTCAGACCTAGGTCCAAGCTTGTCCGTAATTAAATGTTTAACATAAACCGGACACCCCCAAACCCTAAGGTGCGAGAGTACTGGCTTACGTCCTATCCATATCTCATATGGCGTTTTGGTTACAGACTTACTCGAAACTCTATTTAGAAGGTAACAAGCCGATTCGAGTGTATATCTCCAGAGGGAGATCGACAGACCAGCAAACCCCATCATGGATCGAACCATGTCCAACAAAATTTGATTCCTCCTTTCAGATACACCATTATGTTGTGGTGTTCCAGGAGGAGTCCACTGAGAGAGAATCTCATTCTCCCCAAGATATGTCAGAAAATTATTGGAAAAGTATTCACCTCCTCAATCAGATCGAAGAGTTTTAATACACTTTTCAGTTTATTTTTCTACCTCATTTCGAAATAGTTTGAACATTTCAAATGACTCTGATTTATGCTTCATTAAATAGACATATCCATACCTCGATAGATCATCTGTGAAGGTTATGAAGTAGAAATATCCACCTCTTGCACTTGACCTCATGGGTCCACATACATCAGAATGTACCAAACCCAAGAGTTCACTGGCTCGCTCACCTTTTTCAGTAAAAGGTGATTTGGTCATTTTATCAAGAAGACAGGACTCACAGGTTGGAAGTGATTCACAATCACCAACTTTAAGAATTCCTTCTTGAGCCAACCTGTTTATCCTGTTCTTATTGAGATGACCTACCCTATAGTGCCAAAGGTATACTTCTGACACATTATCTATTCTCGAGCATTTATCGAAGGTTTGAACCACATTAACAGGTTGTGATAGAAAGTAAATTTCATTATTAAGTTGTCCAACAAACATTGTAACACCATTCAAAATGATATTGCAAACGTTTCTTTTTATTAAAAATTGATAACCGTTCATGGCCAAAAGGCCTACAGAAATAATATTCAATAAAAAGCTTGGACAATAGTGACATTCACTCAGAATTATGTTTTGAGAATTGATTACAAGGTTCATGATTCCTAATGCTAAAACTGAAACTTTGGTTCCATCTTCAACGTTAAGGAATCTCTCGCCTTCATCAAATCTCCTACTGACCTGCAGACCCTGCATCAAATTGCAAATATGATAAGGACTTCCGGTATCCAATACCCAGGCAGTAGTATCACAAATGAAAAAGTTGCAAGGTGTTATCATATAAGTACCTTGCTTCTTCTTCGGCCTGTTCGGATCCAGGGAAGCAATTTATAGAAGACAGTTCCTCTTCCAGTGCCCCTGCTTCTTGCAAAAGAAGCACTCTGCCTGGCTCTAGTCGGGCTTGTGCTTCTTGGTCTGACCCTGTGCAGATGTTCCAGCATGCAGCTGCACCTTCTTATTCTTCTTCTTCTTGTTCTTCTTCTTTCCTTTCTTAAAGGGTCGACGACTAGAAGAAGATCCTCCCACAACATTCACTGACTCCTTATGGAGCTGGTAATCCTTCTCAAAGTTCTGCAGCAACCCCAACAAATCGTGGTAGTTCACCGCAGGCTTTGTCATCCGAAAATGAGTAAGGAAGGGGAGGAAGGATTTGGGCAATGAATTAAGGATCGCATCCTTGTCGAGCTGCTCGTGCAGGAAAAAGCTCAGTTTAGTTAGGTGCTCAATCATTTCGATCATGTACAGTACATGATTAGTGACTGAGGCCCCATCCCTCATCCGAGCATTGAAAATGGCATAACTAGTTTTGTGCCTTTCAACGTCGTCAGACGTGCCAAAGGAGTCATTCAACATTTGAAGCATCTCCTATGGCCGGGTGTTCTCGAACCTGCGGCTGAACTCATCATTCATTGCCGTCAGCATAATGCACTGAATGGTGGTGCGGTCGTTGAGCCACTTCTGATAAGTATCTCAGACCGTCCCTTTAACGTTCGGAGTTGACTCCTCAGGTGCCGGATCCGTTACTACATAAAGGATCCGCTCATGCTCAAGGATAATTTTTAATTTTTGATACCAGCTATCGAAATTAGGTCCCATGAGTTTGTCATTATCTAATAATGACCGGAGGGACAAGGTAGTAGCCATAGCTACATAAAAGAAAACTAGACCTCTATTAGTATATAAATTATAAATACTAAAGACTTGGACTTTAGTCTAAAGTTTCTCTCAGTATTTTTACGAACTGGTAGCCACGACCTCCAATTCGAGGAATTACTTTAATTCCTTGTGGGTACTAGAATCTACACAGACTACACACGAGCCCAACTTTGGTTAGTCAACCTATGTGCATCTATGGGTAGGTTCATAACCAGTTATTTCTCTAAACAACTTCTAGTAATTGATTTTGCCCCAGAACCTAATCAGTAGGCTTTGGCCTCCACTGAAAAGATCTGGTTAGGTCCAACCATTAACATGATTTGATTTGGTGAATCGGACCAATAAATGATTAGGCCTGACTTTAGCCGGCCAACCTGACCACCATCAGAAAGACTCAAACCAAATTATCATATTATGAATGATAATTCCATTAGTCAATATGCACCAGGCCTTTGGGCCTCCAATGATTATTAAACTAGTGGACTCATTATCACTCACTTAATGGGAGGCTATGACTTAGTTATCAATATAACTTAATCATTTTTATGGACCTAATAATTTTTGAGGATTTTATTAAAGGATAGATGAGAAGAAAATATCCAGCCAATTTCAATCCTCCCACTGACTTCACCAAGTCAGATTAAAAAGGATTTAATTAAAGCTGGCATTAGGAGCACCTAAATCAGTCAAACTGATTTACCTAATGACATGGATGAGCCCTAATCACCAAGTGATCTAATCAAAACCTAATTCACCAGGTTGGTTAGGTAAGTGAGATCAGTGGTGGGGATAAGCCATTAACTCGTCAGAGATCGAATCACTGCGAGTAGCTCCCGCTTAAAAACCACTGGTCAAAATGCCAAACTTACCTTAGACACCAACCGGTTCATTAGTTTTAATTTGATCAAATTATTAAATAGGGTTCCACTACGTAGCCATGAATTAAGTCCATCTTGATCTAGTTAAAGATATGGACCCATTCAACTACAACTATTGGAGTTGAGTCTAGAGTATCCTTGACCTAATCTAATTCAACTTTTGATTAGATTTGACCAATTACTCTAATTTAATCCATTTCTTTAAGCTAACCTTAGGTCTAACCCAATTATGGATCTAATCCATCTAACCTATTGACCCACAAGTTTATGCAATTGTCTTAGGTCTTAATTCACAATTCTGGACCTACTAGACAATACTTAATTCTTTTAATTAAGTATTTGGGCTAATGGGACAGGATTTGGCATTTCAAAAATAATTTTTAAATTTGAAAAGTTTTATTTTCTGTTCACCAAATATGTTGACTTATTTCACAAATAGATCAGCATATTTCATAAATAGTAATCCTATTGCTAATTACATAACAAAAAATAACTCAATCAAAATAAATCATGAATATTTCTTTAGATCTAATCTTACACATTCATGATAAATTTCACAATTGAACCTTTACAATTAATTTTTTTCGCTGCTTCATCTGCATGGGATATAATTACAGCGGCACCCCTACCGCCATAGGAGACCCCATCGAATGGGAGGGGAGGGCCTTTAAACCCTATTTTTCTCCTATGACCGGACGGCCATGGCAACCAACCCAATTCGATTACTTGCTACTTGGATCAAGTATATCTAAATATATCAATTTCAAAATTTAAATTTTAAATTTTAAATTTCAAATTTTAAATTTTGAATTTCAAATTTCAAACAAATTTCAAATTTCAAATTTTTGAATTTTAAATTTTGAATTTTAAATTTTGAATTTCAAATTTGAAATTTCACCCAAATTTCAAATTTCAAATTTTAAATTTCAAATTTTTGAATTTTGAATTTCGAATTTCAAATTTCAAATTTTGAATTTCAAATTTTTTTTTGAATTTTAAATTTCGAACAACTTTCAAAATTCAAATTTAAATTTTAAATTTTAAATTTAAAATTTAAACTTTTAGATTATAACTTAATCTACACATGCAAATATATATATCATATCTAAGAACCCGCTCTGATACCGTTTGTGGAGAAAATTCAGTGCAAGGGTAAAATGATAATTTTAAAACTTTTTTAAAATTATGATTTTACAGCAGAAAAATATTAATTAATTTAATTAATTAATATAAATTTATCTTACACTAAGATCTAAATATGATATATAGCATGCATTCATTTAAATTTGAAATTCAAATTCGAACAGTAAACACTTTACTGTAATGTGTTTAGAACACAATACCTTTATCCGGGTAGTATATCACCGCAATCTGATCACCGTCGGAAGAGTCTGATCATCACGATGTAGCCACACAGTGTGTCTGGTCTCTACGGATCATCCACATGAAGCTCCAGGTCTGGTCGACTCCTCATGAGTGCTAGCTCGTTGTAGAGCCCTTTTGACGGTGGATGCTGATCGAACTCCTTCGATCGATGTTTGTCGATTCTTTGGATACTCTGAATCATCAACAGACATGCTTGAGAGGATGTTGAAGATCTCTCTGAGATTTTGTGTGCTCACGACACTCGTAGCTCACTTTCTCACTTCCCGAACCCTAGGCTAAAACTCTAGGGAACTCACCGAAAACCTTGCACCCACTTTTATTTTTTTTCTTTCTTTTTCTCTTGCAAGGATATGGACTTTCTTCTCACACACAAGACTTCTCACACTCCAAAATTTTTTTTCAAAAAACTTCTTCTTGCACGCCCCAATCTTCTCCTCCTTTTATAACAACGTCAAACGTCTTATCCAAAAGAAAGGATAAAGATGAGTAATTGCACATTTGAATTCAAATCAAATTTTGAATTCAAATGGACACCAACTCATCCCTTATCCACTAAAGGTGTGAGGCGTGGCTTAAATTGTGCATGGAGAGATTTCATGAGAAATTTTTTCTTATGTAATAAATAGGGTGTAAAAAAAAAGATAAGGTGCAAAGATTGATTGCCCATTCAAATTCAAACTTTATTTTGAATTTGAATGGCCAACCAATCATCCTTATACTTCCATTTGGCACATTAAAGTGGGGCGTGGAGAGGTCTTGGCGTGAGAAAAAAATTCATAAGAAGTTCCTTCTCATGAATCCAAATGGGGGCAATGGAAGTGAGGTGGCGCATGGAGATTGGGTCAAGGTGGTTTAATTATTTAAACCAACCTAATTGAACCAAATAAGTTAGGTCCAATTAGACTAATTTAAATCTAACTTAATTAGATTTAATTAGGCTCAATAAAATCTTAATCAAATCAGGAATTGACTAAGCCCAACCCCTGATCAAATCAGGGACCAAACCATCTCGATGATTAGGTCAACTCTTAACCTAATCGGGTCAAACCCAATTGAATCTAATTCAATTGGATTTGATCTAAAAATAATTACTCAATCAAATTAAGTTAATTAGTGATCAAATCACTAATTAAACCTCTCATAAATACTGAGTCCAAATCCGATGGGCAATCAGGCATCAGAATTCATCGATATGTAAACCTGATCGAAAAATCCCAACCAGTGTGTAGGGTTTCAGAGTGGACATGCACAGTGGAAACATAATGGATTTCAAAATTTTAATAAAAAAATATTAAATATTAAACCCTTAAACTAGTATCTCCTTGATGATTAACAATCATATATAACATAAATTCAAGATTAAATTTAAGTTATAGAAGAATACCTGCAGCGCTTAATCCAAATTTCGGCAGAACCTCCACCAGGTGCTCAAGTGTTCGCCCTCCAACGGTGATCCACACAGGGCTATGATCGGACACCAACTCTTTGAGATAATTTTTCTTCCAAAATTCTCACTCTGAGAATTTTCTTGAACACCAAGACCTCAAGACGCTCTTCCTCTTCTCCTAGCCTTCCTATCCCTACCTTTCTTCTCTCCTTGTCTTCCTTAATTCTCTTCCTAGACTCTTGTCCTAAAATTGGACTTGTCCTCTCTATTTTTGGACTTGTCCTAACAAGAGAAGGAAGAGACTAATTGGACAATAGGGAGAGGATGTTAGAAAGAAAGGAAGAATTGGAAATCTAAATGAATCCAATCCCCCGGCGCACCCCCTTTAAATACTTAGCGATGGGTTGCCTTCGGGAATTTTTCGTGCCCCTTCCATGCACCATCTCGCATCCATCAGAAAATCTCACACCTCCTGATGAATTCTCATGCCTATCTGAAAGTTTTTGATTGGGAAAAAATCCAAGAGACGCTTCATGCAGAAGGACTCTTCGGAACATTTTTCTCGATGATTCTCCGATGAGTCGCGCAGCTTCGCATGGCATAATTTTTTTCCACCACTCATCAATGTAATTTTGTCTATCCAATGGCCAAAAATTAAGGTGCTAACATGATAATGTCATAAAAAAAAATTTAAATTAAAAAGTGGCGTGACAAATAGATTAGAGTCCTTCACAAGTTGGACTCTTGGTCAGGCACATGGATCAGGCTGACAGGATTTCCAACTTCAACGAATTTTCACAATTAAACCAAAAGGAATTTTAACTTCAAAAAAATTCTTGACGCTCAAAATAAAGCTAGGAATCATCAAAAAATTTATTTCATCATGTAACATAGGATAAGCTCAAGGATGAGTCATCCCATCTCATGGGATGTGAAAACTATTTCTGCACACAAAAACTGTACTCACGCACAAAAAAAATTTTTGACTCATGGAGAATTAGTTTCCTGGCTCCAAATTTTTGATACATGCAACAAAGGGCTGAACCAAATCAAATCCAAAATTAATTTGAATTAATTTTGCTTTAATTAGCCCAATCTGGAATCAATTTTAAACCCGATTCGAAACAAGGAGCTAGTTTTTTGCAACATGTGCTAGCATGTCAATTTTGCAAACATGATCTAATCCAACTAGACCCCTGATCAATACCCTTTGTGTGTGATCCATTGGGTTCCACATCTAGCCAGCAATAGGTCCGAGTTTAAGTCAATTTTATTTGATTAGAATTTAATCTAACCGATCTAGATCCAATCGAGCTAACCCGATTTCAGCAATTAGAACTCTTTCTAATTGATGATTGAATTAAACTCTTTAATTCGATCAAACTCATAAGACAAGATTGACATCTAGCAACATATCATGTCTACCTAAAAGATATAAAATTTTTGATGAAAATATCAAAAATATCCTTCAGTGGAAAGTTATCGTGCAATTTGATCCTGCGATCTCCCTGCACCCCGAATATGACTCTGGATATGGAATGATGTCAAATCCAATATCATACTCATATTTCTCTCAATATTATATGATGATTCAATTAATAAAATATTAAAAACTCTTTCTAATTTTTATTTTGCTTTGATCAAAGGCTTCCTGAATCATCAATCGATCAGAACAAGTAGGATGCGATTTCCTCTTACCAGGAGTGATCGATTCCATATTGACCTACTCACAACCTCCATACATATTCTACAATATTTAGAACACCCCGTACATGACTAAGTCATGAATGAGTATGAACCAAAAAATATGGATTCATGTATACAAGGTTCTATGGTAGTCTCAGGTCAAAGGATTACATGCACAACTCCCACTATAAGAAAACATCTCTTGACAGGTAAGTAAATTCCATAAGATGTTTCTTAAGTCGGATCAATTCAGTGAACTCATTCTCTAATGAGCACCCACTTTCTTGTATTAGTGTCTCACACAAGTGGCATATGAGATCTGCCACCCTCTCCATCGAGCATACATAGAAAGTGCTAATCTATCCGGAACATTGATCTCCTACTCAATGCTCCTATGACTAGGAATATTCTAAATCAGGATTTTTAGTATTTTAGGTCTCATAGGTATGATCTCATCATAACCCTAAACCCATTTTTCTGATTTATGGAGTTCATCATAATCATTACTAAAGTAAGATGCAACATATGATGAAAATACCTTTTATTATTTAAAGAGTCAATACATAAGTCTGAAAGATTACAAGGAAAACCCATAAAAATACAAATTTCGATTGGCTTGTAGGATATATTCCTTTCAATCTCCCACTTGCACTAAAGCCAAACGCCCTTATATTTTATCCCCATATAATCAAGATGGCGATCGAACTGCTGCTGTGGTAGAGCCTTAGTGAATGGGTCTGCTATGTTATTCTTTGTTTCTACTCGTTCAATGATAACATCTTATCTTTCGATTATTTCACGAACGAGATGGAAGCATCTTAGAATGTGCTTGGATTATGATGAGACCTTGGTTCCTTTGCTTGAGCAACTGCTTCAGTATTATCACAGTAAAGTGGTACTGGATTCTTAATCTCAGGAATGATACCCAACTCAGTGATGAACTTCTTCATCCAGACAGCTTCCTTGGTGGCTTCACTTGCAGCTATATATTCTGCCTCAGTGGTTGAGTCAGCTACAGTTTGCTGCTTGAAACTTTTCTAACTAACAGCTCCACCATTAAGAGTAAAGACATACCCTGAAGTGGACTTACTATCATCAGGGTCTGATTGGAAACTAAAGTCAGAATAACTTTCTAGTTTTAAATCAGATCCTCCATATACTAAAAAAATATCTTTAGTCCTTCTTAGGTACTTAAAAATATTTTTCACTGCTTTCCAATGATCTTCTCCTGGATCAGCCTGAAATCTACTAACTATGCCTAAGGCATAGGCAACATCAGGCCTAGTACATAGCATAGCATACATGATCAACCCTACTGCCGAAGCATAGGGAATAGAACTCATTTTATTTCTCTCTTCCGGTGTTTTAGGAGACATCCTTTTAGAGAGATGTATGCCTTGACTCATGGGTAAATAACCTCTTTTACTTCCATCCATGCTAAACCTCTTTAGCACTAAGTCTATGTCCCTGGATTGGGACAAACCTAATATCCTCTTAGATCTATCCCTATAGATCTTTATACCTAGTATATAGGATGCTTCACCCAAATCCTTCATGGAAAACTTACTTGATAGCCATGTCTTGACCGATTGTAACATTGGGATATCATTTCCAATAAGAAGTATGTCATCCACATATAAAACTAAGAAGATAATGGCACTTCCACTAGCCTTCTTGTATACACAAGGTTCATCCACATTTTTGATAAAGCCAAACTCTTTGACTGTAATATCAAATCAGATGTTCCAACTCCTCGAGGCCTGTTTTAATCCATAAATAGATTTTTTAAGCTTGCATACCTGATTTTCTCTCCCTTTTGAGACATACCCTTCTGGCTGAGACATGTAAACCTCTTCCTCAAGATAACCATTAAGGAAGGCGGTCTTCACATCCATTTGCCAAATCTTATAATCATGGTATGCTGCTATTGCAAGCATAATCCGTATAGATTTGAGCATGGCAACAGATGAAAATGTTTCATCATAATCAATACCCTATTTTTGCCTGAAACCTTTGGCTACTAATCTAGCTTTATAGGTTTCAACTTGGCCATCCACTCCAATCTTTTTCTTATAGACCCATTTGCATCCAATAGGGGTCACACCTTCTGATGCATCAACCAAAGTCCACACTTGGTTGGAATACATGGAGTCCATTTTGGATTTCATAGCCTCTAGCCATTTGTCTGAGTCCCTTCTCATGATGGCTTCCGTATAGGTCAAAGGTTCATCATTCTCGATGATGTGGGCTTCATTATTCTCAATAACGAACTCATACCTCATAGGCGCATTCCGCACCCTATCCGACCTTCGAAGAGGAGGTGTAGTTTGTATTTGTACTTCATTAATGGATATTTTTGGTTGAGGATCATCTTGTGCTTGCATTTGTAGGTCTTGAACTTCTCCAAGTTCAATTTTCTTCCCACTGCCTCTTTCTAGAATAAACTCTTTTTCCATAAAAGTGGCATATTTACTGACAAACACCTTATGTTCAGTAGGATGGTAAAAGAGGTATCCTATACTCTCTTTAGGATAACCTACAAACAAGCATTTATCTACCCTAGCACTCAGCTTATGTCCAAAATTTCTTTTAACATAAGCTAGACAGCCCCATATCTTAAGATACTTAAGATTAGACTTTTTTTCTCTCCATATCTCATATGGAGTACTTGGTACAGATTTTGAAGGTACTCTATTCAAGATATAGACAGCAGTTTCTAGGGCATATCCCTAGAAAAAAATTGGCAAATCTGTAAGGCACATCATGGACCGCACCATATCTAATAAAGTGCGATTCCTCCTTTCTGCTATACCATTTAGCTGTGGTGTATAGGGAGGGGTCTATTCTGAGAGAATTTTATTTTCTTTAAGATGATCTAAAAATTCATTGGATAAGTATTCTCCTCCTCGATCAGATCGAAGGATTTTAATACTTTTTTCAGTTTGTTTCTCGACCATACTTTGATACTCTTTAAATTTATCAAAGGCTTCAGACTTGTGTTTCATAAGATACACATATCCAAACCTAGATAAATTATCAGTGAACGTTATAAAATAAGAGTATCCTCCTCTGGCTTCTGTTGTCACAGGACCACATACATCAGTATGTACAAGTCCTAATAACTCACTTGTCCTATCTTCATGTCCACTAAATGGAGTCTTAGTCATTTTTTCCATAAGACAAGATTCACAAGTAACTAATGATTCATAATCATAAGAATCAAAGAACTCTTCTTTGTATAACTTGTTAATCGTTGTCTCACTTATATGACCAAGTCGACAATGCCAAAGTAAAGTATTATTCAACTCTTCTCTCTTTCACTTTTTACTTTCATTAATATAGAAAATATTGTCATTAGATAGAATTAGAAGACCATTATTAATAACGCCATGATAGATAATTTCATTAGAAAAAGAAATTGAGCAACTATTGCTCTTTTCATTTATTTCATAACCTCGTTGTAATAGTAATGATACAGAAATAATATTTCTAATAATCTTAGGCATATAATAACAGTTTTCTAGCTCTAAGATCTTTCCAGAAGATAACTTTAACATATATGTCCCTACAGCCTCTGCTTGGATTGACTCTCCTCCAGTGCCGTAGAGCTCGAAGTCACCCTTCTTCAGCACTCTAATGTTCTGCAGCCCCTGCAATGACTTGCAGATATGAAAACTGCAGGCAGTATCCAATACCCAAGAGTCTGAATTGGAAGAACTTAATGATAAAATTGTATGTATCTCATACATACCTTTTGGTGCATCACTTGCACCTGCCTTTATAGTTGCAAGATATAATTTACAATTTCTTTTTCAGTGTCCTGCCTTGTCGCAGTGAAAGTAGGTACCCTGTCCAGAGACTTTCTTCCCCTTCTTCTTCATCTTGCCACCCTTAGGATTCAGTGCTTTCTTTGAACCCTTAAAATCTAACTTCTTCTTAGAGGTTTTACCCACAAGAAGAAGTGGAGCCTTTTCTTTTTTAATATGGCTCTCAGCTGTCTTAAGCATATTTAACAACTCAGGTAAGGAGGTATTCAGTTTGCTCATATGATGTTCACAACAAACTGAGCGAATGACTCCGGAAGAGATTGCAGGATCAAATTCTGACTTAATTCTCTATCCATCACAAAATCAAGTTGACCCAATCTAGTGATCAGATCAATGACCTTCAGGACATGGTCTTGTACGGATGATCCCTCAGTCATTCTAGCACGGAATAACTGCTTAGATATCTCATATCTAGCAGTTCTACTCTGTTCTCCATACAACTCTTTAAGATTGAGGAGTATGGATTGAGTATCCATGCTCTCATGCTGTCTCAGCAACTCATTGCTCATAGAGGCCAATATGATGCACTTGACAGTCAAACTGTCATTCTTTCACATCCTGTATGTGGATACCTCCTCTTCTGTGGCATCATCTCCAACCTCTTGTGGTTCAGGGATGTCAAGAATATAGGAGAGTTTCTCCTGAGTGAGTATGATCTTTAAATTCCTCAACCAGTCCACATAATTAGGACCGATCAACTTGTTGGAATCTAAAATTCCTCGCAATGATAGTGAAGATGCCATTTGTAGAATTTAATCTACAATAATTAAAGAATATTACATAAGCAAACAACTCATATTAACTCATACAATTAAATAAGGTCTTTAGATTTAATTGTACCTCCCACTATTTTATCGAACATCATAACCCTCTACTATGATGAACGAGATATATGTTATATTTATCTTAGTGGGATTGAGACCCTAATTCCTCATAATGATCTTGTGTTAACACAACAAACCCTTATGAGTTCATAGGTAGGAAACTCTTTCCAATTGCATCTCATGCAATTTTCAATATTATATCTTGGCCTCTAAAATATTATTAGCCTTGTGTTAACACAACAAGCTATAATATTTTAGTTAAGTTAGACCCTTCATTTCAATACAGTCAAATTCTAATATAACTGCCCTTATGTTAACACAACAAAGTAGTATATTCAAAATTGTCGTAAGCATCTTCTATGCACCAGAAATATGTTATATCAATCTTTATGACAAACCTCATGTTAACACAACAAACTAGCCATAGTTCATAATGTAACATTAACCTAGCATGAAGGAAGGCCCTTAATAGTATTTTCAACATTAGGGTTTTTCAATATCAAGATCGCTTAATCAAATTGGCCAGGTAAGTAAGATGGGGGTCCCCCCGTTGCTTTCCTTAGACACCAATAAATTGGCCAGGTCAGACAACGAAACCAATTAAAAAACCACCTATAGCACTTTCATAGATACCAATTGATCAATTAATCAAGAATTGGTTAACCCATAGTTGCATATCACTACCACTTAATATAATTTTCTAATGAGGGCTTTTATTTGGTCTCATGCACATTCTAACTACATAATACCCATTTATGTATCAACATTAAAATTTTCTACATGTGCAAGTGTAACATATGGACATTCATCATCCTAGGACAACCTTGCAGCATAATCCCATTATGCTAGGACAACCTTATGTCAAGATGATGAAGTGGTGAATGATATATGTATTATTTCATATCATCATATGAAAGCATAAATCATTTTATAGTATAAATCATACTATGGATCACATAAATATTATGTATATATGATTGAACCAAACAAGGCCGGCTCTGATACCACTGTAGGGTTTCAGAGTGGGCATGCACAGTGGAAACATAATGGATTTCAAAATTTTAATAAAAAAATTTTAAATATTAAATTCTTAAACCAGTATCTTCTTGATGATTGACAATTATATATAACATAAATTCAAGATTAAATTTAAGTTATAGAAGAATACCTGCAGCGCTTAATCCAAATTTCGACAGAACCTCCACCAGGTGCCCAAATGTTCGCCCTCCAACGATGATCCACACAGGGCTATGATCAGGACACCAACTCTTTGAGATGATTCCTCCTCCAAAATTCTCACTCTGAGAATTTTTTTGAACATCAAGACCTCAAGACGCTCTTCCTCTTCTCCTAGCCTTCCTATCCCTACCTTTCTTCTCTCCTTGTCTTCCTTAATTCTCTTCCTAGACTCTTGTCCTAAAATCGGATTTATCCTTTTTATTTTTGGACTTATCCTAACAAGAGAAGGAAGAGACTAATTGGACAATAGGGAGAGGATGTTAGAAAGAAAGGAGGAATTGAAAATCTAAATGAATCCAATCCCCCGGCGCACTCCCTTTAAATACTTAGCGATGGGTTGCCTTCGGGAATTTTTCGCACCCCTTCCACGCGCCATCTCGCATCCATCAGAAAATGTCACACCTCCTGATGAATTCTCATGCCTATCTAGAAGTTTTTGACACATGGCTATTGCCCAGCTATGCAACCCAAGAGGGGGGTGAATTGGGTTTCTAAAAATTTTAAGCTTAACTTATGACTTATGAAAAATATTTGACAAAAGCTAAATAAATAGGGAGAGTAAAATTAATTCAAGGCTAATGGCTAAAAGCTAGAATGCAAGAGAATAATGAAGAGTTAAAGAAGAGCAATTAGGCACACCACAAACAAAAAAATTTATAGTAGTTCGGTGCCAACCTTGCACCTACATCCACTCTCCAAGCTCCTACTTGGGAATTCTAATCCACTAATCTTGTATTCAACCCGAATACAAACATCGAAAACTCCGACTCTAGCTATCCCAAGCTAGTCCACTTGTTTCTCGGGTACAAGCCAACCCTATACACTCCGATTCAAGGTTCGGATCAACCTTCTCTTGTTTTGGAACCCTTCCAAAACAAAAACAATAACACAAACAAAGTATAACAATGAATAGCATAAGTAAGCACAAAGAAAGCTCCTTTAATGAGCGTATGAGACTTTAAATACTCTTTACTCAAGAAGAAGAAGACCCTTTTTGATTTCCTCAAGGTGGTTGGAGACTAGAATGTGTACTTGAGGAGTTGGTGAGCTTGGATCAAAGGCTTCTTGAATGCTTTGAGTGAGCTTTTGCTTAGGGCTGAAAAGTTTGCTTGAAATCTCTTTCTCAAAATCTCTCTTCTTGATTCTTGTTTTTGATTTCCACATTTTTGTCCCTTTTATAGCTTCAGAAAATAGTAAAAAATATTTTAGACTGAAATAGAGCCATTAGACCACAATAAATGAGCATTAAAAATACTTAAAACGAGTTAAAAACTAGTCATTGTGAAAAAATCCCGTCACAGGGGTCGACTCATAGGTCGACTCATGCCTGGGGGTCGACTCATGGGTCGACCTCTATAGAAAAATATCAGAGAATCGAACGGGATGCAAGGTTCTGTAAAATTGGCTTAAAACCCACGAGGTCGACTCATGGATCGACTCATGGGTCGACTCACAGGGTGTGCCAAGTCTGTGCCAGCCAGGAATTTCAGTGTGCCAGTCATCTCATGTGCCATGAGTCGACTCATGGGTCGACTCATGATTTTCAATCATGCATATCTTTCAAAATACAAGTCCAAAATCAATAAAATTTTCATCAGTGGATCACAAATCTTTTGTTCTATCATTTGATACTTTCAAATCAGAGTTTTGGTAAAATTATAATTTTGCCCCTGAAGAGCAATAAGTCTTTTTCAAGTGAGAAATATTAGTACCCCTTCAACTGCTTTGTAATCATCAAAATCAATCTAAGGAGCAACAATGGCAATCATCGGGAAAAAATCCAAGAGACGCTTCATGCAGAAGGACTCTTCAAAATATTTTTCTCGATGATTCTCCGATGAGTCGCGCAGCTTCGCATGGCATAATTTTTTTCCACCACCCATCAATGTAATTTTGTCCATCCAATGGCGAAAAATTAAGGTGCTAACATGATAATGTCGTGGAAAAAAATTCAAATTAAAAAGTGGCGTGACAAATGGGTTAGAGTCCTTCACAAGTTGGACTCTTGGTCAGGCGCATGGATCAGGCTGACAGGATTTCCAACTTCAATGAATTTCCACAATTAAACCAGAAGGAATTTTAACTTCAAAAAAATTTATGACACTCAAAATAAAGCTAGGAATCATCCAAAAATTTATTTTATCATGGAACATAGGATAAGCTCGAGGATGAGTCATCCCATCTCATGGGATGTGAAAACTATTTCTGCACACAAAAACTGCACTCACGCACAAAAAAAATTCTTGACTCATGGAGAATTAGTTTCCTAGCTCCAAATTTTTGGTACATGTAGCAAAGGCTGAACCAAATCAAATCCAAAATTGATTTAAATTAATTTAGCTTTAATTAGCCCAATCTGGAATCAATTTTAAACCTGATTCGAAACAAGGAGCTAGTTTTTTGCAACATGTGCTAGCATGTCAATTTTGCAAACATGATCTAATCCAATTAGACCCCTGATCAATACCCTTTGTGTGTGACCCATTGGGTTCCACATCTAGCCAGCAATAGGTCCGAGTTCAAGTCGATTTGATTTGATTAGAATTTAATCTAACCGATCTAGATCCAATCGAGCTAACCTGATTTCAGCAATTAGAACTCTTTCTAATTGGTGATGGAATTAAACTCTTTAATTTGATCAAACCTATAAAATAAGATTGACGTCTAGCAACGTATCATGTCTACCTGGAAGATATAAAATTTTTGATGGAAATACCAAAAATACCCTTCAGTGGAAAGTTATCGTGCAATTTGATCCTGCGATCTCCCTGCACCCCGAATATGACTCTGGATATGGAATGATGTCAAATCCAATATCATACTCATATTTCTCTCAATCTTATATGATGATTCAATTAATAAAATATTAGAAACTCTTTCTAATTTTTATTTTGCTTTGATCAAAGGCTTCCTGAATCATCAATCGATCAGAACAAGTAGGATACGATTTTTTCTTACCAGGAGTGATCGATTTCATGTTGACCTACTCACAACCTCCATACACATTCTACCATATTTAGAATACCCTGTACATGACTAAGTCATGAATGAGTATGAACCAAAAAATATGGATTCATGTATACAAGGTTCTATGGTAGTCTCAGGTCAAAGGATTACATGCACAACTCCCACTATAAGAAAATATTTCTTGACAGGTAAGTAAATTCCATAAGATGTTTCTTAAGTCGGATCAATTCAGTGAACTCATTCTCTAATGAGCACCCACTTCCTTGTATTAGTGTCTCACACAAGTGGCATATGAGATCTGCCACCCTCTCCATCGAGCATACATAGAAAGTGCTAATCTATCCAGAACATTGATCTCCTACTCAATGCTCCTATGACTAGAAATATTCTAAATCAGGATTTTTAGGATTTTAAGTCTCATAGGTATAATCTCATCATAATCCTAAACCTATTTTTCTGATTTATGGAGTTCATCATAATCATTACTAAAATAAGATGCAACATATGATGAAAATGCCTTTTATTATTTAAAGAGTCAATACATAAGTCTGAAAGATTACAAGAAAAATTCATCAAAATATAAATTTCGATTGGCTTGTAGGGCATATTCCTTTCACAGTGGAACTCTTGACCTCGATACCCATAATGTGTGGAACTCGTGATTAGAAAATTCTGATTCTCGATCACTGAGTCTCAAACATGTAGGATTCTACATCAGCCATCAGATCAGATAAGAATCTCTAATGTGTGTGACCCCGCAGGTTCGAACCTAAGCCGATAGCACAGGAATTAATTCCTGTACTAATCGAAGTGACCATCTAGCAATGATACCCGACGATCGGATAGGTCGAATGGTCACAATCGCAACACTCAGAACCTACGTGAATATGGTTACTGTATAATTCATCCTTTTGACCTCTGTGTTTAGGATGACTCAGGGTTAAACTGTCAACCCTGATCAGATCATCCGAATCGTGCTCAACTCAAACAGTCCTGTGACTCCTCACAAGGACTACCCTGGCTAAGGTTTTGCTAAATTAAAATACGACTGTACACAGCTCCTAAACTGGAGTGGTCAATCCCATCTTGACACACGCACCGACAAGTCAAGTACTTGACTACACCCAGCAGCCTTCCGTCACTGAATTAAAAATTCAGGTAGTCCAGTGCCTAAGTGCAGTGAGTTGCTTGCAAGTCACCGTGGCGGTCTCAGGTCGGAGGAATATTTATACCTATATTTCATCAGAGCAAATCTTAACAACAGAAATAGCTCCGGAGTCAGTCACGTTCAGTGTAGATGTACCCTTACATCTCATCTGTATGCCATACCAGTGTCTCCACACTCATTGGTTAAGAGGACAACCAACCTATATGGCACACAATGACCTATGCTTGATAAACGTTGTCGTCCTTGGTAACAACGATCATTTGGTCGCGAACAGATTTAAGGACTAAACGACAAATCCTTCTTTGTCGAGTCTAAATAGTCCTAAGGACTTCACGACAACATAGGAGTTCATTAGAAGATAAAATATTTTGTGATGAAAAATACCAAAATAATTTTTATTAATTCATAATTCATGTACAAATATAAAAATGAGCACAACCGTCAACAGGCTGACGATTGGCTTTGGGACACTATTCCCAATAGATCAAGCATGAGTTTTTGGTTTGGTTCAAGTCGGGTCAAGGGTTGAACCCGATTGAACATCCAAACCCTATCATGTCTTAGAGATATGTTTTAAATATAAAAGACATGATGTATGTATAGAATTTTTTTAATAGCTTAGTACTCTAATTGGAGTTCATCACCAGGCTGTCCGGTCATAAGAGCAAGTAGGGTTCAGAGACCCTCTCTTCTTATTCAATATGGTACTCTTATGACGTGTAGGGGTGCCACTGTGATGTTCCAAGAAGAAGAACCGTGAAAAGAGTATTTTATATTCATGCATGTTATTAGAACTTCATGCATATATGATATGCTTGAGATGTTTAGTTATAATCATATTGTATGATTCTGCTTCCATATCTTAGAGATATGATAAGATGCCATAATTAGTTGTTATGATTATTAAGATACAACTATTATAGTGCATTCTTATGATAGATTGAATTAGGATGTATTTGAGACTATTAACGCCCTCATAAAAATCATATTAAGTCATAGTGTTGTGAACAAAAGCTGATCTATTTTCTTGAATCAATTAATTAATTGGTGTCTAAGGAGTGTTTCAAGTACGGTGGTTATTTAATTGATTTTGTTGCTGATCTGGCTAATTTTATTGGTGTCTAAGAAAAGCAATGGGGGATCCCCATCAATCTTAACACTTTTCTGGCCAATTAGATTAGTTCGAATCTTGAATGAAGGTAGCTTAGTATTTTAAACACTACTAAGGGCCTTTCTACATGCTAGGTTAATGTTATATCATGAACTATGGCTAGTTTGTTATGTTACCATAAGGCTTGTCATAAGGATTGATATAACATAATCCTGATGCATAAAAGATGCTTACGGCAATTTTGAATATACTGCTTTGTTGTACTAACACAAGCGCAATTATATTCGATTTTGATTGTATTGAAATGAAGGGTCTTACTTAACTAAAATATTATAACTTGTTGTGTTAACACAAGGCTAATAATATTTAGAGGCCAAGATAAAATATTGAGAATTGCATGAGATGTAATTGGAAAGAGTTTCCTATCTATGAACTCATAAGGATTTGTTGTGTTAACACAAGATCGTTATGAGGAATTAGGATCTCAATTCTATTAAGATAAATATAAAATATATCTCATTTACCATAGGAGAGGGCCATGGTATCTAATAAAATAGTGGGAGACATAACTAGTTTTAAAAGTTCTCATCTAGTTATGCATGTCAAACATGAGTGGTCTGCTTATACTATTATTTTATGTAGATTTAAGTCTACATTATGACTTCTTTATTTTTACCCCATGATACAATAAATAAAACTATATTGATCGATACAACTATGTGGATTGGTTGAGAAACTTACAAATTAGGTTTATATCAGAAAAAAACTTTGATATTCTGAATATTTCTGATCCTAGTTTGGTCAGTAATAATGAGAAGGTAATGCTGTCTGTATGGATATTATTTATGATAAATTTGAAAATTGAGAGTATAATTGCAAGCATAATCTTGTAAGATTGAAGTAGGGTGCAAGTGTAACACCAAAAGGTATGTATATGATACAGACCTATTTTTATTGAGTGATTCAGACTCTGATATTTGGGTATTGAATACCATCAGTGGATCGCACTTTTGTAGTTTATTACTGCAACTACAGAATATCAAAGATCTGAAAAAAGATAACCTCGAGCTTTATTATGCAAGTGGAGAGTCCATTAGCTCAGAGGCTGTAGAAACCTGTATGCTTGATTTACCTTCGGACAAAACTTTAGAATTAAAAGACTGTTATTCATGCCAAAGGTCATTAGAAATATTATTTCTATACCTTTGTTATTAAAACAAGGTTATAAAATAAAGCTAATGAAAAATAGATACTCTATTTTTTTTCTAATGAATTTTATGGCAGAGGTTATATTGATAACAATCTTTTAATTCTTGCACTCAATAAAAATATTTTTTATATTGAAAAAAATATGAAAAGAAAGAGAGAAAATGTGAATGTCACATATCTCTGGTATTGTCGCCTTGGTTATATTAATGAGTCAAGGATAAACAAGTTATACAAAGAAGAATTCTTTAACCCAAATGATTATGAATCATTGAAAACTTATAAATCTTATCTCATGGGTAAGATGACCAAAACTCCATTTTCTGCATATGGAGAGAGGACAGGTAAGTTGTTAGCTCCAGTACATATAGATATATATGGACTGATAACAACTTAAGTCAGAAGAAGATACTCCTATTTTATTACCGTTACAGACGATTTATTAAGGTTTGGATATGTGTATCTTATGAAACATAAATTTGAAGCTTTTGATAAGTTCAAGGAGTACCAAGGTATGGTCGAGAAATAAACTAAAAAAAAAAGTATCAAGCTTCTTCGATCTGATCGAGGAGGAGAATACTTATCCATTGAATTTTTTGATCATCTTAAAAGTAAAGGTGTTCTCTCTGAATGGATCCCTCCTAATATGCCTCAGTTAAATGGTGTAGCAGAAAGGAGAAATCGTACTGTGATGGATATGATGCAGTCCATGATATGCTTCATTGATCTCCCAATATCTTTCTTAGGATAATACCCTAGAGACTGCCACATATATATTAAAGAGAATGCCTTCAAAGTCTATTGCAAGCACTCCATATGAGATATGGAATGGAAGGAAGCCTAATCTTAAACATCTTAAGACTTTGGGCTGTCCAACTTATATCAAAAATATTTTTGGACAGAAGCTTAATGCTAGATCAGACAAGTGTAGGTTTGTAGAGTATCTTAATGAAATTAATAGATATTATTTCAACCACCCTACTGAATAAAATGTGTTTGTTAGTAGGCACGCCACTTTCTTGAAACATGAATTTATCTAAGAAGGAGGTAGTGGAAGGAATATCGAATTTATGAAAGTTCATGATCTACAAACTGATCCAGAAATACCAGTGGTTGGACCACAAGAAGATCCTCAATCAAAAGTACCCAAGGATGAGGTACATTCACTATACACCCTCTTCTCCGAAGGTCAGATAGAGTGTGTCAAGCATCTCTGAGATATAATTTTATCATTGAGAATAACAATTCTATCAACATCATTTAGAATGTTGATCCACTGACCTATTCGAAAGCTATCATGAATAGAGACTCCAACAGATAACTGAAAGCTATGAAATCTGAGATAGACTCAATGAATACCAATCAAGTGTAGACCTTGATTGATGCACCTGAGAGTGTGATCCTAATAGGGTGCAAGTGGATCTTCAAAAGAAAGATCAGAGAGATGGCCAAGTAGAAACCTACAAAGTTAGGTTAGTGGCGAAGGGTTTCAGTCAAAGGCAAGGAATTGACTAGGATGAACCTTCTCACTAGTGGCTATGCTCAAGTTCATCTGGATTTTGTTTGCTATAGCAGCATACTACGATTATGAAATCTGGTAGATGGATGTCAAGACCAATTTTCAATAGTAATCTAGAGGAAGAGGTCTATATGACTCAGCCAAAGAGATTTGTCTCAAGTGAGAGAGCAAATCAAGTATGCATGCTAATGAGATCCATCTATGGATCGAAGCAGATTTTGAGGAGCTGGAACATCCGATTTGATATGACAGTCAAAGAGTTTGGCTTTATCAAAAATACGGATGAACCATGTGTATATAAGAAGACAAGTGGGAGTGTTATTGTCTTCTTGATTCTATATGTCGGTGACATACTGCTCATTGGGAATGATATCCCAATGATACAATCGATCAAAACTTGGCTATCAAATAAGTTTTCCATAAAAGACTAGGGTGAAGCATCCTATATACTGGGTATAAAGATCTATAGAGATAGATCTAAAAGGATGTTAGGCTTATCCCAGTCACGGTACATAGACCTCATATTAAAGAGATTTAATATGGAGGCAAGTAAGAAAGGTTACTTGTCTATAAGTTATGGTATACATCTCTCTAAGAAAATATGTCTTAAGACACCAGAAGAGAAGAAAAGGATGAATAAAATCTCTTATGCTTTGGCTGTGGGATCAATTATGTATACCATGCTATGTACCAAGCCTGATGTAGCTTATGCTTTAGGCATAGCCAGTAGATTTCAGGCTGATCTAAGGAAGGATCATTGGAAAACAGATGATAGCAAGTCAATATCAGGGTATGTGTTTATCCTAATTAATGGGGCAGTGAGTTGGAAGAGTTCCAAACAGCAGATAGTAGCTGACTCAACTACTGAGCCAGAGTATGTTGCTGCCAGTGAAGCCATTAAAAAAGCTGTCTGGATGAAGAAACTCATCATGGATTTAAGAGTCGTTCCTAAGATTGAAAGACCGGTGTCACTCTATAGTGATAACACTGAGGCCGTTATTCAAAATAAGGAACCTAGGTCTCATTATAGATCCAAGCACATCCTCAGACGTTTTTATCTCGTTAAAGATAAGATGTTGTCTTTGAACGAGTAGACAGAAAGAATAATATAGCAGATCTATTCACTAAGGCCATACCACAGCAGCTATATGATCGCCATCTTAATTGTATGAGATACAAAGATGATTGGCTTTAGTGCAAGTGGGAGATTGAAAGAAGAATGCCCGATAAGCCAATCGTAAGTGTGTTGCGATGGGACTTTCTTTAAAATTTTTCAACTTATGAAACGATATTTATTATTTGAGACATTGATTCATCATATTAGCTGTATCTTAATATTTTTAAGATTATGATGAACCCCAAAGATCAGGATAATGATTTTAGGAGACATGAATGGGTCATGCTAGTGAGATCTAAAATCCTAATCTTAAATATTTCTGATCGTAGGAGTATTGAGTCGGGGATCAATGTTCCAGATAGACTGGCACATCCTATGTATGCTCAATGGAGAGGGTGGCAGATCTCACTAGCCACTTGTGTGAGATACTAATACAAGGATGTGGGTGCTCATTTGAGAAATGAGTCCACTGAATTGACTCGAAGAAAGAGAATATCTAATGGAAGTCTTATTTGCATGTCAAAGATGGTTCTCTAAGTGAAAGTTGTGCAAGTGATCCTTAGACCTAAAACCACCATGGAATCTTGTGCACATGAATCTATATTTTGGTTCAAACTCAGGCATAGCATTAAGACATGTATGGGATGTTTTGAATATGGTGGAGTGTGTATGAAGGTTGTGAGTAGGTCAATATGGAATCGATCACTCCTAGTAAGAGGAGATCGCATCCTGTGTATTCTCAATCCTAGATGACTCAGAAAAGTCTTTTGGCCAAAAGCAGAAAAAAGATTAGAAAGAATTTTTAATACTTCTTCATTGGAGTCATTATTGGTTAATTGAGAATCGATATGAATATGTGTTTGAGTTTGACATGATTCCATACTCATGAACATATTCAGAGTGCAAGGATGATCGAAGGATTGAATTGCATGGTAATTTACCACTGAAGGGTAGATTTGATATTTTCATCAAATTTCATATCTTTTGAGTAGTCATGATACGTTGCTAGATGTCAATCTTAACTTATAAATTTTTGACCGAATTAAAGAGTTTAATTCAATTGCCAATTACAAATGATTCTAATTATTGAACTCGGATTAACTCGATTGGACCAAAATTGATTAGATTAAAATCTAATCAAATTTGATTAACTTATACTTGGACCTACTATAGGCTAGATGTGGAACCCAATGGGTCACACACATATGAAAATTGGCTAAGGATCCTTTTGAAGAAGGTTGATTGGAATTTTGGATTCAATCAGGGTTCCGGTAAGCATACTAGCATGTGTGGAAACCCTTGCTCCTTTGGAGATCAATTTGGTCCCATCCCTTGCTAATTAGCTAGCCCAATTTGGTAGACATTTGGGTCAGATCATATCACCTAGAAGCAGCCCAAATTGGAGCACCACATCCCATGTTAACACCAATTATGAAGAGTCCAAGTTGTGGTGGACTCTTAGTGCAAAACAGGTTCTACGTACAAATGTTGGCATGGGCAGAAGAAAAAATATTATTTTTTATGAGATTAAAATTATGTGTGGTAGCTCACATCACCCTCCATCCTCTGGTACATATCTTAAAGTATGAGATATATTTTTTTTTGAAATTTTTGAGGAAGAGAAAAAAATGGAAAAAGAAGGATGTCTCATGTGCGTTTGCAGAAGCGTCGCATCTCTCCATGATTTGGAGAGTCTTTATCCCTATCAAATGCTTTCAGATTGGAACGAGTTTTGGTGATAACATTCACCATTAGATAAGATATTTTTGATAATTTTTTTAAAATTTTTTCAGACTTATCTAGATGCCAAACGGATGCCATAAGTCGGTCTTGATGCCTGCACACATGGTGATCAGCACTCACGTGAAGAGGTGCGAGGATAGCATCCTTTCATAAAAATTTTATCACTATTTTTAATTTTTTGGAATCTAGATTGAATTTTCAATCTATATGGATTTTTGAGGATTTTTTTGATTTTAGAAGAGATGTGAAAACATCCCTTCTTTGGTTGCATACGCGCATACCAGGGTGCTGATCGACATATCATGGATAAGAGTCCTTCTGCTTGAAGGAACTCTTATCTCTGATAATCAGATCAGATATGCCTTTTGGATAAGGCATGTCCCTCTCTTTTAGTATCTCTCTGATGGCTATAAATAGGTTGGGTATCCGAGGAATCGAAGAGGGGTTTCCAATTTCTCTTCTGTTGCTCTCCTTTCTTTCTTGCAACCTATCTTAGTTTTAGGACAAGGCTTTGGGATTTAAGACAAAACTTTATCTGGTCCTAACAAGGGTTGTAAGGGTCCTAAAGAAGGAGAATCAGAAGTCCAGAAGAGGTTCTAAGAGGGTGAGATCAGGTTCTTGAAGAAACTTGACCGGTACGAGGTTAGTCAAGTTCTAGGGACTAGAACTCTTGAAGCAAGGTGAAGAAGGAGCGCTGTCTTTGGTTTAATTTTCGTGTGGATCACCATTGGAGGACGAACACTTGAACGCCTTGTGAAAATTGAGATTAGCGCTACAGGTATTCTTCTTATCATAATTTATATTTATTATGCTTTGATTATTATAGTCAAGAGTTTCTGGGCATTAGGGCTTCCGATGCATTTGGTGTTTTGAATGAAAAATTTAAACACCTAACCCTTCCACTGTACCACCTAAACCCAACATGTCATAGGCAGTCAAGAATAAAAATTAACTCAAACTATGTAGATAGGGTGAGTCGAGATCATTTTCATGGAGATTTAGGATGATTATCTTTTTTATTTTTTAAAAAAAATAAAAGAGAATTGATTATAAAAGGATTAAAAAGAAATAGAATAGTAAAAATTAAATTAAAATATAAATTAATTTATAAAAAAAATAAGTCAGAGAAATAACTCAGAAATTTTGAATCCACCATGCAAATTAGATTTATTTTTTTTTTTATGTTGTAATATTAATTTCAGTGATTAAGGTATTAGTATAGCTTATCTCTAAGGGGTACGGACTATATTAATAGATCACAGCTCATCTTATCAGAGTATAAACTATCTAAATTTAATTACAAGATATAGGATTTAATCTAACATACCACGATCTATCTCTCCTAGGCACGTACCATATCCAGGGATCATGGCACGTCAGTGAAGGGTATAGGCCATGTAGGTTAAATCAATACATCAAAAAATTAAAAAGATATAGAATAAAAGTATAATTTTATTACATAAAAATTAAATATAAAAAAAAATCTATTTACAGATTTCATCATATTTCTGGATTGAAGAGATTTAGCCTCGCATCAAGATCTCTAGCTTCATATTCTTCTAATTTTTTATCTTTAAAACTTTTTAATTTTTTTATTTTTTTATTTTTTTATTTTTTTTATTTTTATTTTTGATGTCGTCCGCTGTCTCTATTTTCCCTGCTCCCGCAAAAAGAGAGCACAGCTTCTTCGAATTATAAGCGTCTACGGACTTTCAATACTCACCGTCTTCTATTTTGATCAGGACTTTAAAACTTTATCCATATCCCAGCATCTTATTTCACGTGAGATCCTAGCGTCCACATGTTTTTTGAATTTCTTATGGGCCACGAACCATTTAAACCACCAAAGGCCACTTTACTGTTTTGATTTGAATCCCATGGAAGCCGGCTGCATCTTGTCTCATGCACCCTTCCAGTGCTTCACATGGGTCTCATTAATTTGAATTCCTGTGAGCCACATCCAAGCTTTTGAATCCAAACTTTTCTTATTTTTTAAATTAATTAAAATTTTGCTTTAAATGCCTTGTAGACCCCCCTATTTGCATGCTGCGTGGTTGGCAAAAGGGGGACCAAACTCCTAATCCAGGGGGGAGAGAATAAAAAAGATTGCAACTATGTGGAGAGCTCTTTTGACAGTTGTACAAATGCTTGTTCTATTATGATATAACATCTTATTTGTGATTAACATATTGCTTCATGTTCATGCATACTTCATGGACATATTAGTTAAATGAAGTAATACCTTCCTCATGAGAACCAACCATTAGGATGGAACTTTCTGTCTCAAAAAGTAAACAAATCACTCATGACTAATCAACCAATAGTTGCAACCAGTCCCCCTTATCATGAGCTAGCCTTCTGTGTTCTATCATAAACAATTCATCCTTGTTGATGGTGGTTGTTGGTCTATGCATTAAAAGCATATTAGATCACAATTTGTTACAGCTACAACATACACATAAAAGGAGATGAATTTGATTTAAGACTTGCTAGATTTTACTATTATATTCTAAAATTCATTATTCAATTGTATATCATATGTACACTATATTGCATCCTAAGTCGTTTCGAAAGGAACTATCATAAGTCTCCTGACTAACTACACACTGCAAGATGCATCTAGACACCCATCCATCATGGAGAATTCAAGGATCCAAGTATGAAAATGAATTTCATCCACTTGGCTCAAAAATTTATTGTGCCTCAAGATGTGTGAAGAATCACAATTGATTACCACTCTTGTTTTGCCCCTTGTATAATGTATTTGTTCAATCATAGGCAAAAGTACTGCTAAGGCTAAATTTTCAAAGAGAAGATTTTTTTCTTCTCTCTCTCTCTCTCTTGGGGATGACGTGGAAGAAAAAGAAAATACATCTCCAATGATTGGCCAATGGAGAGTGACATCCCTGGATTGGTCATTCCTTTACCAAGTCCCTTGCTATTAGGTTAGGCCATCTTTAATTTTAAGTAGAATCTAGGCTTGTTTGATCAAGTTTCAAGAATTTCTAAACAAAAACTCAGAAGTGAATGAGTAGGGTCTAATAGACTTGCATGTGTGGAAAGAAGGGGAAGCTCATGAGTATTTAGGAGAGAATTATACTAGGTTATTGAATTGGGCTAAGTCAACTGAACTTGAGCTAAGGTTAGTTAGGATAATTGATGGAATTAGTGAAATTTTTATTCAATTAAGCTTAAAAATTAGTCAGTTATAGATAAATTTAGATAGAAGAGAGTTGGAGTAAGTAAAATTGAGTTGAGAGAGATTTAAAATTGGGAGAAGTGGATCAATTGATACAATTGGGTGTGATTAAGTCCAATGAAGATTGCAACTAATCAATCGATGGTGGGATGAACCAACCTTGGGATAATGGAAGCAAAGAAAAAGAGGCTGGTGAGATGAAGATCCACAAAAATCAAGAAGCTTCTAAATTAGGAACATGATCCTTATTAATTTTAAATCTAGGAGCTTAATGGTGGATTCTTGAGGGTGTCTACAAAACTATTCTCAAAGTCTTAAAAGGAAGGATCATTTAGTGGTTAGATAATTGGGTTTTGAATGGTTCATATCAAGTTGCTACAATATTTTTAGCATTGAAAGTCGATCTGAAAATATGAAGGGCTCAAACCATGACATAAGTGAAGGTTTCTATAGAAGTTCAGAAGCATCCATTCTCAACTATTTTAGATAGATCAACTAACTCGTAGTTGTTTGGACTCAAGTCAAATTTAAAGTGATCCAAGACTAATCAAGCCTAGGTCAAGATTCAAAAACCAGTCAAACTGTAAGTAAGTTCAATTAAATTCATTAGATCAAATTCATAGATCAAAAGCCTAGAAAAAGCTTAAATGGCTTATGGTCAAAATAAAATCGAGGTTATCTTCTAGCCCTGTTCAAATTCAAGCTAAGGCTAGTCCTATGGCCTTGATCATATCCAAGTTAGAGTTAGTTCTCTAGCTCTAGCTGACATCAAATGAAGGTTAGTCCTTTAACCATTCTTAAGTTCAAATTAGGGTTAGTCCTAGTCCTCTAACCCTTCTTATGTTCAACCCAAGGTTATTTCTTTGACCCTAATCAAATCTAAACTAAAGTCAGTCCTTTGACTTTGGTCAAAATATGGAACCACTATCTATACCATATTTGGATTTTGAAATCAAACAATAAACGATTGTTGGCTTGCCTCTCAAATCATAGTTGGTGACCTTCTCCTATACATAACAAGTTTTAGTAAAAATTACATGCAAAAATTTTAAAATTTTTACAAAAATAATTATTTCCATCCCCACTTTTCTCTTCCCTTACATCGTCCTCCTTCTCAAAGCCCTCCTAACCCCTCTAGTCATGCCTCCCTTAACCTCCTCTCTGATCTCGAATCAAAAAATCCTTTTCCACTCTCTAATACCCTCATCTTTAAGGACCTTGCTAGAATCATCTATGCTCTTTGTATGGTTTCTTCTTCTTTGAGCAATAGGCTGGATGGTCAGCTAGCTTCGATGGCCAATAACAATATCATCAGTACTCTTGCCTCCTCGAGAATGGAATTCAAATCCTCATACTACAGAAAACTAACTATTAGCGATGGCTAATTGTCATCGTTAATAGTCAATTTACTGTCATTAATGCTATTAGCGATAGCTTGTCGTCGCTAAACATCTGACGACAATATCCTAATCATTAATTGTCATTATTAATGATGGTAAAATTATCATTGCTAATAATGATAATTAGCTATGACATTAGCGATGAATAATTTTTTTTTAATTTTTTAACTAAAATTTTAAAAAAATTATTAGCGATGGCTTTGCTGTTGCTAATGCCATCGCTAATAGTTTTTTATTTTTTAATTAAAATTTTAAAAAAAATTAGTGATGACAGTGTCGTTGCTAATAGTTTTTATTTTTTAAAAAAATTATAATTAAATATTTTAAAATATATTTTATAATTATTTTTTAAAACTTATTATAAATAAAATAATAATTATTTAACATAATTATAAATAAAAAATTAATTATATTATATTAAAATATAAATTATATATTTTTATAAATTTGCTTTACAAGTTTAAAAATTACATATATATAAAAAATCCAAGTAGCATATGGATGTAGCATCTCCATGAGTGAGCATCTTAACTGTTGGTGCAAAAATCCGCCTGCGTCGGAGAAGCTGGAGTCGAGGGAGTCACGATCGCCACCGGAACCTACAAAAGAAGTCTAAACCAGAGTTGGAGGTGCTCCGGCAAGATCCTCTGACACTCAAGTCAGTTCTCTGCCTCAATAAGAATGGAGTGCTCGAACGAAAATTTTAGCAGAGTTTTGGGATAGAAATTAGAGCTTAGAGCATAACGTATCTGGGGTCTCTCCTTTTATAGGTGGAGGGTACAACAGACTGATAGCGATATTTGTAACCGTCTGGCAGTGGGCCGCTCGGGGTCAGGAGGAGTTTGTTGTGAAGAGTAGTGGAGTGGAATCGTGGCCATCACCGGGACCTGCCACGTGGAGTCTATTGCGGGGAGTGGAGCGACGTCCGTTGTCGCGACTTGCCAGAGGGTGGAGGAGCCTGTGGTATCCGTCGCAGAAAGTGGAGCAGAGTCGTGACCATTACTATGGTCTGCCAGGGAGTGACGGAGCCGCATGGGATCCATCGCAGGAAGTGGAGCAGAGTCGTGGCCGTTACTGAGGCCAGCCAGGGAGTGATGGAGCCGCGTGGGATCCATCGCAGGAAGCGGAGCAGAGTCGTGGCCATTACTGTGGGCAGCCAGGGGATCCGGGCCTGTCAGTCGAAGTTCGGTTGGGGATCATTTGTCGAGGAGTCTCGGCCAAGGCCTACCTGCAACAGGAATTTAGGATGGAAGTCCGACTTTCGTGAGAGCCCGAAAGAAGTCTACCTGCAGTTGAAATCAGGGACGAAGTCCGGCTCCCGTAGGAGTCCGGGCGAAGTTTTCCTGCAGCCGGAGTCAGGGACGAAGTCCGGCTCCCATAGGAGTCCAGGCAAAGTCTTCTTGCAGCTGGAGTCGGGGATGAAGTCCGGCTCTCACAGGAGTCCGGATGAAGTCTACCTGCAACCGGAGTCGGGGACGAAGTCCGGCTCCCGTAGGAGTCTGGGTGAAGTCTTCCTGCAGCCAGAGTCGGGGACGAAGTCCGGCTCCCGTAGGAGTCTGGATGAAGTCTACCTACAATTGAAGTCGGGGACGAAGTCTGGCTCCCGTAGGAGTCCGGACGAAGTCTACCTACAATTGAAGTCGGGGAGGAAGTCTGGCTCTCGTAGGAGTCCGGACGAAGTCTACCTGCAATTGAAGTCGGGGATGAAGTCCGGCTCCTGTAGGAGTCCGGACGAAGTCTACCTGCAATTGAAGTCGGGGATGAAGTCCGGCTCCCGTAGGAGTCCGGACGAAGTCTACCTGCAATTGAAGTCGGGGACGAAGTCTGGCTCCCGTAGGAGTCCGGATGAAGTCTACCTGCAATTGAAGTCGGAGATGAAGTCCGGCTCCCATAAGAATCCGGATGAAGTCTACCTACAATTGAAATCAGGGATGAAGTCCGGCTCCCGTAGGAGTCCGGACGAAGTCTACCTGCAGCCGGAGTCGGAGACGAAGTCCGACTCCCGTAGGAGTCTGGGCGAAGTCTTCCTACAGTCGAAGTCGGAGATGAAGTCTGGCTCCCGTAAGAGTCCGGATGAAGTCTACCTGCAGCCGGAGTCGGGGATGAAGTTTGGCTCCCGTAGGAGTCTGGGCGAAGTCTTCCTGCAGCCGGAGCCAGGGATAAAGTCCGGCTCCCGTAGGAGTCCAGATGAAGTCTACCTGCAATTGAAGTCGGGGATGAAGTTCGGCTCCCGTAGGAGTCCGGACGAAGTCTACCTGCAATTGAAGTCGGGGATGAAGTCCGGCTCCCGTAGAAGTCCGGATGAGTCTACCTGCAAATGAAGTCGGGGACGAAGTCCGGCTCCCGTAGGAGTCCGGACGAAGTCTACCTGCAATTGAAGTCGGGGACGAAGTCCAACTCCCATAGGAGTCGGGACGAAGTCTACCTGTAGCCGGAGTCGGGGACGAAGTTCGGCTCCTGTAGGAGTCCGGGCGAAGTCTTCCTGCAGCCGGAGTCGGGGATGAAGTCTGACTCCCGTAGGAGTCCGGATGAAGTCTACTTGCAATTGAAGTTGGGGACGAAGTCTGGCTCCCGTAGGAGTCCGGACGAAGTCTACCTACAATTGAAGTCGAGGACGAAGTCTGGCTCCCGTAGGAGTCCGGACGAAGTCTACCTGCAATTGAAGTCGGGGATGAAGTCCGGCTCCCGTAGGAGTTCGGACGAAGTCTACCTGCAATTGAAGTCAGGGACGAAGTTCGGCTCCCATAGGAGTCCGGACGAAGTCTACCTGCAATTGAAGTCGGAGACGAGTCCGGCTCCCGTAGGAGTCCGGATGAAGTCTACCTGCAACCGGTGTTGGGGATGAAGTCTGGCTCCCGTAGGAGTCTGGGCGAAGTCTTCCTGCAGCCGGAGTCGGAGATGAAGTCCGGCTCCCGTAGGAGTCCGGATGAAGCTACCTGCAATTGAAGTCGGGGATGAAGTTCGGCTCCCGTAGGAGTCCGGACGAAGTCTACCTGCAATTGAAGTCGGGAACGAAGTTCGGCTCCTGTAGGAGTCCGGACGAAGTCTACCTGCAATTGAAGTCGGGGATGAAGTCCGGCTCCCGTAGGAGTCCGGACGAAGTCTACCTGCAATTGAAGTCGGAAATGAAGTCCGGCTCCCATAGGAGTCCGGACGAAGTCTACCTGCAATTGAAGTCGGGGATGAAGTCCGGCTCCCGTAGGAGTCCGGATGAAGTCTACCTGTAATTGAAGTCGGGGACGAAGTCCGGCTCCCGTAGTAGTCCGGACAAAGTCTACCTACAATTGAAGTCGGGGATGAAGTCCGGCTCCCGTAGGAGTCCGGATGAAGTCTACCTACAGCTGGAGTCGGGGACGAAGTTCGGCTCCCATAGGAGTCCGGGCGAAGTCTACCTGCAATTGAAGTCGGAGATGAAGTCCGACTCCTGTAGGAGTCCGGATGAAGTCTACCTGCAATTGAAGTCGGGGATGAAGTCCGACTCCCGTAGGAGTCCGGACGAAGTCTACCTGCAATTGAAGTCGGGGATGAAGTCCGACTCCCGTAGGAGTCTGGAGAAAGTCTACCAACAATTGAAGTCGGGGATGAAGTCCGGCTCCCGTAGGAGTCCGGACGAAGTCTACCTGCAATTGAAGTCGGGGATGAAGTTCGGCTTCCGTAGGAGTCCGGATGAAGTCTACCTGCAGCTGGAGTCGGGGATAAAGTCCGGCTTCCGTAGGAGTCCAGACGAAGTCTTCCTGTAGCCAGAGTCGGGGATAAAGTTCGGTTCCCGTAGGAGTCCGGATGCAGTCTAGAAGGTGGTCGATCATCGTGAAAACTTGGGTGGGATCCGTCCGTCGCGAAGAATCCGATCGACGCTGGTGGGGACTTATCCGTCGGTCAAAACTTGAGAGTGTTGTGGAGGCTCGACCGCCAGAGAGGTTCGAAAAGATATCGCCGAAGGTCGGAAGTCGATAAAATCCCCAAAGGGTCACTCCTATCACGAACTTCGGCTGGAGGGTATTTTTTACCCAACACCAGTCCCCCTACTTCCGAGTTTGAATTTCGAACAAAGGAAGTACAGAAAAATTTTCACAGCTGAAGTCGTTTCTTTGAATTCTGCACACGACCGCCCTCGAAAATCTTGGCATTCAATGCGCGCGTGCTGGAGTCTTTTTCCGATTAGGGCGATCCGAAGAGTCCTTTCGGAATTCCCCCCCGAGCGTAGTCCTAAGCGCCACACCATAATGGTCCCGCTAGTAGCCAGCCCTACGTCACGGTGAGTGGGACACGTGGCGGGCGCTGGTGGACTTAGGGATATCCGCCACCACAACTGCGCCAGGCCCCGTTGCTTATTTAAGCCCCCTCCTTCCCTCCAGGGGCTTCACTTCGCCTGAGAGTCGACACCTTTCTTCTGCCTGAGAGTTTAGTCACTCCATCAGCGCCCTTTTTGACTCTAAGCACTCTTCGCCATCTCCGCCGGCTCCCTGCCGCCTTCAGTCTTTCGAGCCCCTTCGAGGGGTTCTCCCACCGGGGCTTCTGCCCCGGAGGCCAATCTTGAGAGGATGCCACGGATCGAGAGGAGTAGGAGGGGGAAAACAGCAGCCTGCGAATTCTCCGGCTGTCGAACTGTCACTAAGGGTTCCCACCGCCTCAAAGGGGGCTCGAGGGAAAATTTCTTCGACAACAGGGATTTAATAACGAAAATAATCGGTGAGCGCATTCCGTCCGAGAATTTTGGAGTAGTTGAACGGGGTGACACCGGTCAAGGGGGCAGAGTTGTCGTCACAAACTGTGGCGGGTTTCTTGACGTCGTCGGGGTCGAGGGACCAGAAGCGGTCGGCACTGACGGTGGGGCAGTAGAACTTGTTGCGGGGATGGTGGAAGTAGCGAATGCCGACCTTGCCGAAGTACCTAGGATGGTGGTCGTCGTGGAGCACACGGTGGTGGTGCATGCCTCCGGTGCCATCGCGGCCTCCGGGGTACTTTCGGTTCTTCCCGATGCAGATCGTCGTCGCTGCTGCCGTCACCGTCGCTGCCCCTTGAATTCTATCCCCTCTTTTCCCCCTAGGGTTGGGGTTTCGATGATGGAGCGGAATGAGGCGGGGGGCGAGAGCCGAGGGGTTTATCACATGCACTGGAAAATACTGCTGAGAAGGACGGAACCGGAAGGAGAAGTCGAAAGCTTGAAGTGGTCCCTAATGTGTTCCTTCCGAGTCTTGTAGTAATATTTTTTTTTTCCGGCCCTCAGGGTCATGTAACGTACATCTTGTTAATCGAGAATGAGAAGGAGATTTTGTTACCTTGTCCGTACTTTGCGTCAAATTGTCGTCTGCCGAGCTTCTTTCATTCGCTATTGTTATTATTGTATTCCCCTCCTCTTTTTCTTTTCTTCTTCAGCCTTAAGGGCTCTGTAATGCATATTTAGTAAATAACATGAGAAAGGAATTTTCGCTACATCTTTTACTCACGTGTTGAATTATCGTTTGTCGATCTTCTTTCGACTTTTGCCTCGCTCGATATCGATGCCATTCGGAGGTACCTGATCACTGTCGCATTGACTCGTCTCTCTGTTTGTGGCTGCTGATTTGTCCATGACCGCTCGAGTTTGACGCCTCCTTTCAGAGTTCGAGCTCGGAGGTCTAAGCTTCTCGTCGTCCTGAAAAAGCCATTTTATCCTTGGCCCGTGTTGAGAGCTCTTTTGGAGATCGAAAATTTTGATGAGAACCCCCATCCTCACTGAGACGAGGTTCCCTGTATTTTTAATGTAAATTGTTTTCCAGTTGTCGCTGATGTAGTTCGTCGCTTTCCTTTTTAACCCCCTCCTTTCTTTTTTTTTTTCGAGTGAGGGTTTTCCCCTGCTCTTAATGGGATCGCGGGAGTGCGGAGGGGTTGCTGGGAAGGTTCTCTTTTTCCCATCCGATCATGAATGACCAGATCTTAATTGGTGTCAGGACGAGGTTCTTCTCCTATTTCTGACGTAATCGGTTTCAGCTCTGATTAGGACGAGGTCCTCCTCTTATCTCTAACAGGGCTATAGGGGCACATATGGGTGTTGCAGGGCCTCTCCCCCCATCCAGTCTAAGTGTAACCGGGCCTTCGACTTTGCTCAAGTTAGGACGAGGTTCTCCTCCTGTCCTTAACATGGCTGTGGAGGCACATATGGGCGTTGTAGGGCCTCTCCCCCCATCCGGTCTAAATATAACCGGACCTTCGACTTTGCTCATGTTAGGACGAGGTTCTCCTCCTGTTCCTAACATGGCTGTGGGGGCACATATGGGCGTTGCAGGGCCTCTCCCCCCATCCGGTCTAAATGTAATCAGGCCTTCGACCTTGCTCATGTTAGGGCGAGGTTCTCCTCCTGTCCCTAACATGGCTGTGGGGGCGCATGTGGGCGCTGTGTGGCCTCTCCCCCATCCGGTCTACAAGTAATCGGGCTTTCGATCTTGCTCATGTTAGGGTGAGATTCTCCTCCTGTCCCTAACATGGCTGTGGGGGCGCATATGGGCGCTGTGTGGCCTCTCCCTCCATCCGGTCTAAAAGTAATCGGGCCTTCGACCTTGCTCATGTTAGGGCGAAGTTCTCCTCCTGTCTCTAACATGGCTGTGGGGGCGCATATGGGCGCTGTATGGCCTCTCTCCCCATCCGATTTACAAGTAACCGGGCCTTCGACCTTGCTCATGTTAGGGCGAGGTTCTCCTCCTGTCCATAACATAGCTGTGGGGGCGCATATGGGCGCTGTATGGCCTCTCCCCCCATCCGGTCTAAAAGTAACTGGACTTTTAACTTTGCCCACATTAGGGTTTGTTTTCATTATCCGATGGGGTCGTCCCTTGTCATCACAAGTCTATGCCAAAAAGGGAAAGATGTGCAAGTCTGAAAGGAATCTTGATTTAAAGCAGGATCGTCCGCAATACATTTACAAGTTTTTCAAATCTCAGGGCTGTAGAAGGTCTGCTTCCTATCAAGGTCCTCCGGAGATGGAGTTGATGATCCCAATTGGAGGCCGATCTCCGGGCTGCTCTTCCCTCCTCGGTGGTTCAGGCTGCGGTAGGGCCCTTGGTCGATCCTCTCTACCCTCAGGTCAGCATCGAATGACCTGTCGAGCCGACCTCATCTGATGAGCTCCTCGATCTCATCTTGGAGCTGAATGCATTCCTCCGTGTCGTAGCCGTAGTCACGATGGTAGAGGCAGAACTTATTAGGATTGCGCTTCTTGGGGTGCGTGCGCATCCTTTCTGGCCTTGGGAGCTGCTCTCTGACTTCCATCAGCACTTGGATCTTCGATGCGTTGAGGGGGGCATAGCTGCGGAATCTCCCTGGGGGAGACCCCCGGCGGACTCGGCGCTCCGGGCTTCTCTGTCTGCGTGCTCAGGGAGGAGTCTGGGCGCGCTTGTGCCCAGAGGGAGTCCGAGAATGCGGCCGAGCTTCTCTCGCCCCTTTCTCGACTGCGGGCTTACTCGAGTCTCCCACTTGCCGCTCTCTCGCGGTCTCCTCATCCTTCATCTTGAAGGCTTCTTCTGCTCGGGCGTACCCCTCAGCCCGAGCCAATAAATCAGCAAAATTTTTGGGGTACTTCTTTTCTAGAGAGAATAGAAGGTCGTTCTTCTGAAGGCCGCCTTTCAGAGCGGCCATCGCGATCGATTGGTCCAAGTTCCAGACCTCCAATGCAGCGATATTGAAATAGTTGACGTAAGCCCGAATGGCCTCCCCCTCCCTCTACTTGATGTTGATGAGGGACTCCGAACCCCTCTGGGGACATCGGCTGCTAACAAAATGAGCCACAAACTGGTGGCTCATCTGATCAAAGGAAAAGATGGTACCCGACTTCAGTGCCGAGTACCAATTTCTCGTCGCTCCCTTCAAAGTGGATGGAAAAGCTCGGCACAGGATGGCGTCGGGCGCATCATGAAGCAGCATCATTGTCCGGAAGGCCTCCAGGTGGTCAACTGGATCTGAAGTCCCGTCGTAGCTCTCGAATTGAGGGAGCTTGAAGTTTGGCGGGATCGGTTCCTACATGATCATTTGAGAAAAGGAAGGGTCAGTACAAATGTCCTCACCATAAGCGGGAGGAGCGTGGCAGAGTTCTTCGATCCGTCGGTTCATCTCTTGGAGCCTCCGGTCCAGAAAATCCTCTCGACTACGGGTCTCGAGGGTCTTCTGGCAGAATGGAGGTAAAGATCTTCCAGGGGTGAAATCGTGATCTGACTGAGGGCTTTCCACCCTCGGATTCATCTTTCCGAGAAAGATGGGGCGGCTGGCCCAAGTGGCCCGTCCTACCACCGGATTTTGGAGTTCTGATGACGCTCTCTCCAGTCGCACTGATGCCTGCGGCTGCTGCTGCTGTTGTATGACCTGCACAGCTTCAGTGAGGCCTCTGACCTGCTGCACCAGTAGGTCGAATTGCTCCGCACCAACCACTGTTGCCGGAGGAGGGGGAGGAGGCTGAAAAACTGGAGGTGAGGCCGGAGCCTAAGATCTAGTCGCGGAGGCCGTGGATCGTCACGTGGATGCTTTGCGGGGAGGCATCGGGCGAAGACCTAGTGGGAGAAGGAGGAGTGGACGTCGAAAAAGATGATCAGAGGCGGTCCTGTTGAGCACTCCTTTAAGAATAAGGATACTACGAAGACACAGCCTCCTTCCTCTAGCGCCAATCCTGTTGGTACAAAAATTCATCTGCATCGGAGAAGCTGGAGTCGAGGGAGTCGCGGTTGCCGCTGGGACCTGTAAAGGAAGTCTAAACCGGAGTTGGGGGTGCTCCGGCAAGACCCTCCAATGCTCAAGTCAGTTCTCTGCCTCAACAAGAATGGAGTGTTCGAACGAAAATTTTAGCAGAGTTTTGGGATAGAAATTAGAGCTTAGAGCATAACGTATCTGGGGTCTCCCCTTTTATAGGCGAAGGGTGCAACAGACTGATAGCGATGTTTGTAACCGTCTGGCAGTGGGCCGCTCGGGGTTAGGAGTTTGTTGTGAAGAGTAGTGGAGTGGAATCGTGGCCATCATCGGGACCTACCACGTGGAGTCTGTTGCGGGGAGTGGAGCGGCGTCCATTGTCGTGACTTACCAGAGGGTGGAAGAGTCGTGCGGTATCCGTCGCAGGAAGTGGAGCAGAGTCGTGGCCATTACTATGGTCTGCCATGGAGTAATGGAGCCGCGTGAGATCCATCGCAGGAAGTGGAGCAGAGTCATGGCCGTTACTGAGGCCTGCCAGGGAGTGATGGAGCCGCGTGGGATCCGTCGCAGGAAGCGGAGCAGAGTCGTGGCCATTACTGTGGGCTGCCAGGGGGTCCGGGCCTGTCGATCGAAGTTTGGTTGGGGATCATTTGTCGAGGAGTCACGACCAAGGCCTGCCTGCAACAGGAATTTAGGGTGGAAGTCTGGCTTTCATGGGAGCCTGGATGAAGTCTACCTGCAGTTGGAATCGGGGACGAAGTCCGGCTCTCGTAGGAGTCCGGGCGAAGTCTTTCTGCAGCTAGAGTCGGGGATGAAGTCTGGCTCCCGTAGGAGTCCGGGCGAAGTCTTCCTGCAGCCGGAGTCGGGGATGAAGTCCGGCTCTCGTAGAAGTCTGGATGAAGTCTATCTGTAGCCGGAGTCGGGGACGAAGTCCGGCTCCCGTAGGAGTCCGGACGAAGTCTTCCTGCAGCCGGAGTCGGGGATGAAGTCCGGCTCCCGTAGGAGTCCGGATGAAGTCTACCTGTAATTGAAGTTGGAGACGAAGTCCAGCTCCCGTAGGAGTCCGGACGAAGTCTACCTGCAATTGAAGTCAGAGACGAAGTCCGGCTCCCGTAGGAGTCCGGATGAAGTCTACCTACAATTGAAGTCGGGGATGAAGTTCGGATCCCGTAGGAGTCCGGACAAAGTCTACCTGCAATTGAAGTCGGGGACGAAGTCCGGCTCCCGTAGGAGTCCAAACGAAGTTTACCTGCAATTGAAGTCGGGGATGAAGTCCGGCTCCCGTAGGAGTCCAGACGAAGTCTACCTGCAATTGAAGTCGGGGACGAAGTCCGGCTCCCGTAGGAGTCCGGACGAAGTCTACCTGCAATTGAAGTCAGAGATGAAGTTCGGCTCCCGTAGGAGTCCGGATGAAGTCTACCTGCAGCCGGAGTCGGGGACGAAGTCTGGCTCCCGTAGGAGTCCGGGTGAAGTCTTCCTGCAGCCGGAGTCGGGGATGAAGTCCGGCTCCCATAGGAATCCAAATGAAGTCTACCTGCAGCCGGAGTCGGGGATGAAGTCCAGCTCTCATAGGAGTCCGAACGAAGTCTTCCTGCAGCTGGAGTCGGGGATGAAGTCCGGCTTCCGTAAGAGTCCAGATGAAGTCTACCTGCAATTGAAGTCGGGGACGAAGTCCGGCTCCCGTAGGAGTCCGGACGAAGTCTACCTGCAATTGAAGTCGGGGATGAAGTCCGGCTCCCGTAGGGTCCGGACGAAGTCTACCTGCAATTGAAGTCGGGGATGAAGTCCGGCTCCCGTAGGAGTCCGGACGAAGTCTACCTGCAATTGAAGTCGGGGATGAAGTCCGGCTCCCGTAGGAGTCCGAACGAAGTCTACCTGCAGCCGGAGTCGGGGACGAAGTCTGGCTCCCGTAGGAGTCCGGGCGAAGTCTTCCTGCAGTCGGAGTCGGGGACGAAGTCCGGCTCTCGTAGGAGTCCGGACGAAGTCTACCTGCAATTGAAGTCGGGGATGAAGTCCGGCTCCCGTAGGAGTCCGGACAAAGTCTACCTGCAATTGAAGTCGGGGACGAAGTCCGGCTCCCGTAGGAGTCCGGACGAAGTCTACCTACAATTGAAGTCGGGGATGAAGTCCGGCTCCTGTAGGAGTCCGGACGAAGTCTACCTGCAATTGAAGTCGGGGACGAAGTCCGACTCTCGTAGGAGTCCGAATGAAGTCTACCTGTAGCCGAAGTCGGGGATGAAGTCCGGCTCCCGTAGGAGTCCGGGCGAAGTCTTCCTGCAGCCAGAGTTGGGGATGAAGTCTGGCTCCCGTAGAAGTCCGGATGAAGTCTACCTGCAATTGAAGTCGGGGATGAAGTCCGACTCCCGTAGGAGTTCGGACGAAGTCTTCCTGCAATTGAAGTCGGGGATGAAGTCCGACTCCCGTAGGATTTCGGATGAAGTCTACCTGCAATTGAAGTCGGGGACGAAGTCCAGCTCCCGTAGGAGTCCGGACGAAGTCTACCTGCAATTGAAGTTAGGGATGAAATCCGGCTCCCGTAGGAGTCCGGATGAAGTCTACCTGCAATTGAAGTCGGGGACGAAGTCCGGCTCCCGTAGGAGTTCGGACGAAGTCTACCTGCAATTGAAGTCGGGGATGAAGTCTGGCTCCCGTAGGAGTCCGGACGAAGTTTGCCTGCAGCCGGAGTCATGGACGAAGTTCGGCTCCCGTAGGAGTCCGGGCAAAGTCTACCTGCAATTGAAGTCGGGGACGAAGTCCGGCTCCCGTAGGAGTCCGGACTAAATCTACCTGCAATTGAAGTCGGGGATGAAGTCCGGCTCCCGTAGGAGTCCGGACGAAGTCTACCTGCAATTGAAGTCGGGCATGAAGTCCGGCTCCTGTAGGAGTCCGGATGAAGTCTTCCTGCAATTGAAGTCGGGGATGAAGTCCGGCTCCCGTAGGAGTCCGGACGAAGTCTACTTGCAATTGAAGTCGGGGATGAAGTCTGGCTCCCGTAGGAGTCCGGACGAAGTCTACCTGTAGCCGGAGTTGGGGATGAAGTCCGGCTCCCGTAGGAGTCCGGGCGAAGTCTTCTTGTAGCTAGAGTCGGGGACGAAGTCCGGCTTCCGTAGGAGTCCGGATGCAGTCTAGAAGGTGGTCGATCATCGTGGAAACTTGGGTGGAGTCCGTCCGTCGTGAAAAATCCGATCGACGCTGGTGGGGGCTTATCTGTCGGTCAAAACTTGGGAGTGTTGCGGAGGCTCGGCCGCCAGAGAGGTTCGAAAAGATGTTGCCGAAGGTCGGAAGTCGGTAGAATCCCCGGAGGGTCACTCCTGTCACGAACTTCGGTTGGGGGGTATTTTATATCCAACATTTATAAATTAAAATCTAAAAAATAGGTATAAGAAGAAAATATACTAGAAAAATTATGTATAGACATGCAATCAAGATAATAAAATGGTATTGAGTGACAAACCAATTAGGATGATTATAAAATCTATAACATAATTTCAACATGTAAAAGAGAAATAAGCAAATCATTAGATGCTAGCATTAATAGAGATGGAGATTTTAATGATTTACTAGCTCATGCATGTTTTTGATATAATAAATAAAAAATAAAAAAATAAAAAATAATATATATATATGAATTGATGCTCAACACATTATAACTAATTATTCTATATCATCCAATGTTAATGCTTAAAATTAATAAAATATGAAGTTAACATGAATATTTGAGGAGTAAAGTTTACCCTTTCTGAGGTCATCAAAATTGGCATGGACAACAACAGCCCTTCTAATAATGAAATTTGATCCACTGAGAGGAATCTGCAAAAAAGAATAAACATGAAAGAGTTTAAAAGGTTAAAAAAAATAATATCTCATTAAAAATATATAAAATATAAAGAAAAAATAAATAACCTGCTTGTTAACAATGCTAAAATTAACACTCTTTAAAATATCAAACCAAAACCACATAAACATTTAGTATTCTGATAACCATCTATGCATAATGCTTCAGTAAACCTACTCAAGTATAAGTAAAACATCACTTCTAATATCAAGTTGTTATTTTTAAATATTATAGAAACATAATGTAGCATCATAAAGTGGCCATGACAAATAAATCATACCATCTTTACCAGCAGTCACATTTTTAAGATCACCAGTATGACAGTTCTCATCTTCAGGTGCGCCACGTTCCTTCCCAGCAAAATTAAAATGCGGTCTTGTATTTGAAAAGAACATTAAAATAATCTACAAATCAAGCACTTCAATTACAAACAATGTTGAATCTCAAAATAGGAGCTTACTACCAGTAGACATGCAACCATTGGTGGTGTCATCAAGAGCGTGAACATGAAATCCATGAAGCCCTTGAGCTTAGAGATGTTTGCAATTACCTTAGTAGGATCGCGGTTGGGGCTTGAGGAGGTGGGAGATGGCTGGAGGCTTGCGACTGGGGGCTTCGAGAGGTGGGAGGCTATCGAGGGCTCACGATCAGGGGCTCAGAGAGGCGGGAGGTGGATGGGGGCTTGGGGAGGCAGCCAGGTGCCCGCAGCTAGGGGCTCGGGGAGGTGGGGGTGGCCGAGGTCTCGTGACTGAGGGCTTAGGGAGGCGGGAGGCAGCAGGGGACTTTGGGCTTGGGGAGATGGTTGGGAGATCGAAGAGGCGGGAGGCAGTCGGAGGGCCGATCCAACAAAGGGGAGGCGACAGGGGGCCCGATCCAGCAAGGGGAGGCAGTGGGGGGCCGATCTGATAAGGGGAGTGGCGGAAGGCCCGATCCGGCAAGGGGAGGGGTGGCGATCCGGCAAGGAGAGCGACGGGAGAGAAGGGGGAGGCAGTCGATGGCCCGATCCGACAAGGAGAGGTGGTGGGGGGTCGATCCGGCAAAGGGAGTAGTGGGGGGAGAAGGAGGAGGCGGTCGTTGGTAAGGGGAGAGCTCGAAGAAGATGATACGCATGTGGGGAAGGGGGTGGGGGAAAATCAAGGTGCATGAAGAAGGGGGTGGGGGAAAATGAGGACGTGTAGAGAAGATAATAGGCGGAAAGGGAGAAAGTTACTAGTGACGGCTAAACATCGTAGCTAATAATAAAAAAATCCATTGCTAATAATCTCAGGCCAAATTAATAAAAAAATTTATCTCTATTTTTTTTTAAGTATAGAATAATTTTAGAATTTAAAGTCCATCTTCATCATTTATTATTTAAATAATTATCATCAGAGTATCGTCATAAAAGATCATCTCGATCCGATAGTCCTAGCTATATCGATCAATAAAATTTAATTTTGATGATCACGAACGATCGTATAATGATATGATAGATAGAAATAATCGATGGATCTGAGAATTTTTGCAATGACAATCTCTGTGATATTTATAGCAAACTATCAAAATTTTACTTCAATCGGATATCATTATCATAATCAATTTAGCACATGATGATTTTGACTGTTAAATGAAAAATGAGTGATCAAAAGGTCAAACAGCATCCAATTAAGATGATTTTTTAGGTAAATGATCTTTACTATCACTTTAATCATTGATATGGTGTTGATTGTAAAATTTAAACCATATATATATGAACCATCTACGTTAAGCAAATCTTACAAAAGCATAAATATAATTACTTTAGGACTTTAAGAATGAATATCAAGAAACATATAGTTTTGGATCATTCATATATGCACAGTTTGAATTTTACAATCACCACATACAAACGATCAAACTAGTAGCAAAGATTATTTATCTAAAAAATTATCTTATAATCAGATGTCGTTTAATTTTTTGATCACTCATTTTTTTATTTAACGGTCCAAATCATTCCGTGCTAAATTGATCATGATAATGATGTTTGATTGAAGTAAAATTTTGATAATATACTATAAATATCATTGAGATCATCATTATAAGTTTTTGAATCTATCAATGGTCTCTATCTATCAGATCATCATACGGTCATTCTTGACCGTCGAAATCAAATTTTATTGATTGACATAGCTAGAGCTATCGGATTGAGACGGTCTTTTGTGACGATACTCTAATGATAATTATTTAGATAATTAATGATGAAGATGAATTTTAAATTTTAAAATTATAATATATTCAAAAAAAATAAAAATTATAGATTATTAACGATGGCAAATACCATCGCAATACGCTTCTTGCCGTCACTAATAAGTTTAATAAATAATTTTTTTATTAAAGATGGTAATAACCATCGCTAATATTCTTTTCGTGGTCACAATAAATTTAATAAATATATTTTTTTTGCGACGACTAAATCTATTACTAATAGTGCTGTCGCTAATGATTATTAGTGATGGTAATTACCGTTGCTAATAATTACCATCGCTAATAATCTTTCTACCATTGCTCATAAATTTAATAAATTATTTAATAAATTTAATAAATTATTTCAATGAAAGTATTACCATCGGTAATATTGTTGTTAATACCTTCTATTAGCGATGGCAAAAATACCGTCGTTAATGGCCATCACTAATACCTTAATTTCTCGTAGTGTCAAGATAAAATCCTAACCAAGATCTGATCATTTTTCCAAATCAGTGTAGGGTTTCTTCTTCCCATTTATGCTCCTCTTTCCCATCTCTTATCATGCTCTCTCTATTATAGGTTAGAATTTTTGATCTTGAATTCTTTTAGAATCCATAGGAGGATGGTTGAAAGAACGAATCAAATTGGAATCATTTAGGGCTTGTTTGGTTTATAGAAAAAATTTCTTTTCACTAAAATATTTTTTTGAGAAGCTGATTTTAAGGATATAATGCTTGTAAAAGTGATTTTGGCATATTTGATTGCTCATGAGAAAGTTACATATTTTATAGTATTTTATATTTTATTGAGCATTTGTTTTTTTAGAAAAGTAATATAAAATATATGTTATATCCTTAATAAAAGAAAAATCTTATCTCATTTTATTCATGGGTTTAAAGGTACTTTTGGAAAAAAGAGTACCAATTTTTTTTTTCTGTAGCAAAGTTAAAAATTTTTATTTTATATAAATTTCTTTCTTATGAAATATGAAAAATTTATTCTCATAAAAATATTACTTTTGAATCTTTTTCTTTCGAAAACTTCCACAAAATAAGAAGGATTCGTTTATCTTCTCTTTGACTATACTTTTCTCTCTTTTTTCGTGCAAATCAGATGAGTTCTTAAGAAAAAAAATAAAAGAGAACCAAAAATTTTTTGGGTAATTTTTCTTTATTTTTCGAGACTTTTCCATATTTTTCTAATTTTTATATTTTTCATAATTTTTAAAAACTAAAAAATATTTATGGTGTGACTGGTTGGACCGATCGGTGCAACCGGTCCGTGCGGTGAACCGGCCAGGGTACCGAGTTCCTTGCGGTCCGGTTTTCAAAACATTCCACTTCTTGCCGCACTTTACTGGTTCCCCATTTCAAAACCCCGCCTTCCCCCTCCCTACCTCATTTTTGGGGCCTAAATCAGGTTGGCTCCATTCGGCGTCGGATTCTCTTCTCCATCCCTCAAAAAGACGCTTCTCTTCCTCTCCCTTTCCCAATCCACGGCGGCCGGCGACGGTCGGCGGACGCCGAGGGCAGACGGCGGCTTCCCCCCTTCCCTCCTGTCTATGCTTTCTTGAGAAATATTTATCGCACAGGTTTCACCTTCGGAGACGGAAGAAGTCTTATAGTTGTCGGCACGGAGATCAGGGAATCCGTGCCGGTTCTTCTTAATCTCACGAGATCCCTTCTTCTTTTTTCTGTTTCTCAGGTAATTTCCATCTGTCCTTCCGGATCTTCCCCATTCATGGATCTCTAGGGCTCCTGGGTGGCGATCCATCTCAGTTTAGTGATCACGGTTGCTAGGATCCTATTTTTAATAGTTGCCCTCTAATTCAGTTGCTTTTCCCCTCCTTATTCTTGATATGATCCCTTATAAAAATATGTATGTTTTTAATAAAAAGCTATGGATCGCCCACTTCTGATCACCGCTCAGTTGGTTGAACGCAGTTGGGACCCGACTGATCCACCAACCCCACCGTTTTTGGCACCAATCTCCGACTGCCACATCCCGTGTGAACTGAGAGGCCATCATTAGTGGGTAATCGGTAGCAGTACTCATGTTTCTAAAGACAGTCTAGGGCTGAAGATTTATTTATTTATTTTGGACAAATCTAATTTCTTTGATCATAAGAATCAGTTAATGGTTTGGAGGGAAAGCTTTGATGCATTCTTATTGATTTCACTTGTTCTTTATCTGATTATTTTGGTAAAAACAAACTGGTTTGCTTTATTAGGAGAGGCGATAGTGGAGGTGGAGGAGAGATGCAGCCATAGAAGTTGAGTGGCATGGCAAAAGCTGCTGTTGTTGAGCCTTCTTCTTCCACTACCTTGCCATTCGGGAGAGCGCAGGCTGATGTGAAAATGAAAAGGAAGACCCCCTCAGAGCTTAGAGTAAATTTCCATTTGCCTCCCTTTTTGGATCTTTGTAGTAATATGATGAAAGAAAAAAAAAAAAAACAAATGCAAACTCCTAGTGGCATCTGTGAATCTAATTCTAGCTATGTGCAAAAAAATAGATGCCTCCATTTGTATTGCTATATTCTTGTGTTATTGCTCTCTAGAATTAGCCACTATATACCTCTTAGATCATGATGTTGTTACTTAAATCTGATGCTGGAGAATTTTAATCATATTAAACTTTCTTTATTTATTGACTTTATATAAATTGGAATGTTTTTTCTATTGTCATTCTGTTGCATGCTCATCTACATATTCTTGCTGCAGTTGGTCACCAAGCTTATTTCCTATAGTGGGTGTTCATCGTAAACAACAAAACAGTGACTTTAACCTGATTGGAATAAACAATGAATCAGAAAAGAAAGGAGGTTAAATAATTGATTAGTGACCCTTTGGAAACTATTGCCTGGTTGTTAAAGTGTATAGATGAGACAGTGAACTCAGCTGGAGAGGGGTATTGGTGTACCCATAGTTATATATTTTTATTAATTTATGCTCATTTTAGTAATGAAATTCTGAATGATGGGCCTGTCCTAACTTACCTAATTGTGGTTCTTTATTTGATTGAGATGTATGCATCAGTTTGCTTGTAAGTTCCCTAAGTCCTTTATTTATCGCCTGATTCCCTTTGTTCTTTTACATTATGCTTCCTTATGTTACAATAATTCTATGACGAGGCTGAGCTGAAGTTAGATTTATCAAGGTATGCTAATTATGCTGTGCTAGCAACTGTACTTTATGAATTTGCTCTTTGTTATCAAATGATTCCTTAGTTCCTGTTTGGCATTGGAGTAAGTTTTCCTTGAATCAATGGTTCAATATATTGCTAATCCACTTTCTACTGGAGTAAACTACACCATCCTATAGGTTGGAATATCCTATGCTGGATTAAAAGGAAATCTATATTGCTTTCCGTTTTTCCAAATGCATACTTTGCTCCTTGAATAACTTTTGGACTAGGTAGGTTAATAGGCTTTATTGCCCAGTCATAATCCCAAATCGAATGCAACCTAGTGTCTTAGCATTCAGTAGGCCTATCAATATCATTCTTAATTTTCCATAGTTCTGGGATCTTATGGTAGGATATCAGGAGATGAAAGGGCGCCGACAAGGCTTGCATGTACAAATGGCTCATGAAATGCTATCATTATGCAGGTTTTGGTATTTGTTGGTAATAAATATGTCATACTTTATCCAAATCTAGTTGTGAACATATCATATCTACATATATATATATATATATATATATATATATATATATATATATATATATATATATATATATATATAAATTCATACATGTTCGTGTATGTTTGTATGCTTTTGTGGATATATGCATGCATGCAGATTATAAGCATTAACATTCAAAAATGCAAATTAATTAAATATCTAGTTAACATTTGAATAAGTGCTGACTACTATTGGAATATGCATGCATATATGACAGGGGGAACAGTTGAAGCGAAGGAGGGGTGGGATGCCAGCTGGTGGGCTATTGCCTCCATTGCTGGCTTCTGACAGGTAGGCTTATGATTTGAATATTGCTTTTTCAATTTCTAAGTTTTACTTACTGTACTGATTCTTGTCAGGGTCAGCAGTGGAATGAACAATGGGATTAAGAAACCTGAATCATCGAAGATTCCAAAATACATCGACACCCGTGTTGATGATGTGTATCCTGTCAGGAAGTCCGGTGAGAGATGCAGAGTACTTTATGGAAAAGCTAAGGTTGGAAAGGTTTCTGTTAGAATTTATTTATCATTGGACATTTAGCTTAACACCTCTAGCTGAGCCAACCCCAAGTACTGGGGTCAAGGCCTTTATATTTATGGCTACAGTTATTCTCATGTTTAACATCTTTATGTGACATACATACGGCGCTTCTGGAGTTCATGCTTAAACTATTTCATTTTCATTTATATTCTGATAAAAGTGCGGTTTTTTCCTCTATCTAAAGCAGGATCCTTCAATTACCAATGAAATGTCTAATGACCTTGTTAATCATTCAGCTACCTGTATCTTTCCAGCTAAATGCATGTCCTCAGTTTCATGGTATTCCTTTGATTTACACTTGACTTAGATGCTGTTCGTTGACAAATATGTGGCATAGTTCTTTGTTATTCTGCTAACTTATTTATTATGTGATTTTCATGTTCTAATTTAGTGGAAATGCTGCTGGTCTTAAAAACTCCGAGTGTTCTGACCAGTCTACCAAGGATGTCAGTGATCAAGGTTTTCGCAAGATTGAGAAATGTAGCCACAATGCACTCTGCAATGTTGTTGATCTTCATCTTGGAAATGAGAAGCTAGCTGATTGTGGCAAAATTGATATGGTAGCCTTTACATATAGATAGTATTTTAAATTTTCTCAATTAAAGTAATTCATAATTCAATACTGCATATTTAATCGCTTTATTGCTTTTGATTAGGAAAAAGTGCTTAAAGGGTTTGTTGCTCGTGATGTGCCTGCTACATCTGGTTTGTTGGCTGATTCTTCTGGCAAATTTGGTGACCATCCATCAATTTCTTCAAACACTTTCTGTTCTGAAATTCACATGCCTGGACATAAGGTTCCTCTTGATTTGACCTTGAAAACTACCTTGCGTTTTGTTTCATCAACCTCAGTCAAATGGTGAGTGTGGCAATACTTGGCACTTCATACAACCATCCTAACCTATACTTAGCTTTTTCTTGTAAGGGCAGAAAGTTGAACTCCATTAGAATTTGTAGTTTGTGGACTTGTAGTCATGTTATGGCTGATGATCATAACTCTAGACTTTTCACTTTTATTTGTCTTGACAGAATTGAGTTATTCTTTTTTTCCCAATAAATTGAATCGATGGAATTGACTTTAGTTATCCCGAATAGAATACTCATAGTTTACAGTCTTCTAGTTTCTATGTATGCTGTCTCCTTTGTTGTTTTCTGCATTTAGAATGTTTGTAAACACCTTCTCAAGGTGAGAAGATTTTGTTGCCATTTCTGTGGTTTCATAGGTTTGTATGTGGTTTGGATTATGTATTATAATCAGCTTGGGATAAAATATCAGCTATAATGTAAGAGTGTGAGATTCCAAGCAAATGACATGCAATAAGGTTTGAAATGTTCTGGTATTGGGTTCTGTAGGTCATGTATTGCTACATTGTGCACCACGCTGTGCCCCCCTATCTCTCATTGTTTGCAGATACAAGATGGTATGGCATGGAATAAACCATGGTACATATCTCAGTTGAGATGGTATCTATTGCAGTTTGGCCATTTGGTTGGGCATTGCATGCAACCTCGTTTGTGTGGAAGCTGCCTAGGTTACAGTGTCATTGTTTAGTTCATTCATCTGCTTTCTGCAGGGAGGGGTAGGCACAAAGCTCCATGACATACAGCAGAAAGTAAGAAGTTTTAAGTGAGTGCCTTGAACCTGCTATAGGCCTGCCAGAATCCATCTATTATTAGCACTATTTTACAATATTCATGGAGCCCTCTTATATAAATGGCAAAATGGACTTGCTAAGCATGAAAAGGTGCAAAATAGCATTTTATATCCAACTAGTTTCAAAATAATATCAAAATCAGCGTTCACCATACCATATAGGTATGGAACTAAGACTTGGTAGGGTGGGGGGGGGGGTGTTGCCGAGTTCGGTATGCTGAACCGACCCCTGTACTAGGTGTGTGGACAGTGTACCAACATGGTACTTGTATGGAGTCTGGTTCAAAGATAGTGAACATTAGTTTGAATCGTATAAGTACAAAGATTGATCTAGACTCCGAACAACTAACAATATCTATACTATTTCAACAATAGTATTCATATAAGTTTAATATAATGATAGGTGTCATTATTGGGCCATATTTAGTATAGATTTTATCCTATATGTTGACAGCTATTTGTTCTACTAGCTTCATATGTTGAATATCATTATGGTGTGATTAAGCCTAAGTACTTATATCATTGATCTACAAAGCGTATTTTCAATGTTACTTGGAGTATCTAACAACTTGATCTTTTCCCTGTTTCTACAAAACAAAATTGTGACAGTGCTGGATATTGTGCAAATAGTTTGTTGCATTTTTCCATGCATGTGATTCTTGGTGCTATACTTTAAACTGAATTTCAATATTGAATTATGAGGCTCTAATGTTCCATCATTGATTGGAATATTAACAATAATTTTAGCATAAGTTTAGTAGCTGATATTGATCCTGTCCTTATGTATAAAGTATAACAAATTGCTAGTGCCAATAGTTTGTTTTCTTTTCCATGTGAGTGTTGATGCCATACATTATAGCTAACTGGCTATGCTATGTTTTTTTCAAGTGGATTGGGAGTATGCTACCTCACAAATGCTTTTGCCTCACATCTTCATGCGAGCTCTTTTTGCCTTTTCGGCTTGGAAGTAGCATAGATGTCTTCCTAGATTAACAAGGAGCTTTATGCAGATAATCCAAATCATGGAATAATTTTGTCTTGCATATGTTTGTCCATCAGTATATGGTTTAACTTCTTGACTTAGGAGAACTCACTTTTTAGTGCTTTTCTGATTTCATTCGAGTTCACTTGCTTTCATTTGCTTTCATCTGATTTCATTTGAGTTCATTTGATTTCATTGAGTACTCTCCTCTTTATGCACCTTTAACGTTGCAAATGGATTGTAAATAGGAAGTTTAGGAATCTTTAATCCTTCAAAAGGGAAAAATGAAGTTGCATAGGAATAGATTGCTGCTTGTATGGCAGCCTCAACACAAATGGATTAGAAATTTATTCAGCAAATGGATGTTTCTTGTGGCACCAAGGACAACAAAGTTTGTAGGTGTGCTCTTAATGCAATCCAAATAAGCTGATATAATGATGTGTAGTTTTAGTGGAGTATAAAGTAAGAAAATGTTTTTCCCCTTTTTTCTACCTAAGAGGATACTAACAAGTAACAAGAGTATCAATGAATAGATTATAATAAGTAAACAAGTGGTTATCAGAACAATGGTAGTTGATATCACTAAACATTATATTGCTGGTCCTTGAGATTGCTTGTGTACTTTTCTAATAACACATTACAGAATATGTTTCATCCTACATCTTTTTCCAGTTTGGAATTAATGTGTAATTATTTATGATATCACAGTTATCATTTTCTCTCTCTCTCTTTTTAAAATATTTATATATCTGCAATGATAGTTTGTTGAAGTTAAAATCTTATTGGTTCTAAATTTGGTACCCTACGGGGATGGCATGATACAATCTGCCCTTTTTTATTTTTGGGATACAATCTGCTTTAGAGGATGTTTTGGACAATTGAAAGAGATACTCTATGATGTCTATATGTCGTATAAACAGATGATAAGTACATACCTTTTATTTGCAATTATACAAGCACCAATAAAAGATAAAAATAAGCTTTCAGTTTATATCCACTCCACCTTCTTAAAAGCCTGGTAGGTGTAACTTAATTTGAATTCAACTTTCCGGATTCTCCCATATTTTTGTTCCCTTACGCCCTGCAGTTGTGTTTGAATCACAAAGAGAGCTATGTTTTAGACAGGAGAATCATTATTCATGTGTTTATGGCTGTGCAAAGGCTTCTTATATATAAATTCTTTCCATCAAGACTGATTTTGTTCTTTTCTTTGGGAGACTCCTGATGTCCTTGTGAAATTTTTTACTTGCTGCACCTTTGAATTATTATTATAATTTAAGGATGTTGCATCATTTATTTTTTCTTGTTACAATAGACTTTCGTTTCCCTGGATAAATCCAGAAGGTCGTAATGTTTTAATTGCTGTTTTATCATTAGGTGTCATAGGATAGGTGCAAGTCCTGCTACCATTGATATAAGACAGTTTACTCAGTTTTCTTGCAATAAAGATGAAAAAACTGGCTGCACATCTGGGCACAGTGCTACTGCTGAGATCTTGTATTCAAAGGCTTTGCATTCATGGGCATATCCTCAGTCTTCTCTGCCTCCTTCTGTCATATCTGCAATGGCCTCATCGGCTGTAAAGGGAGGTTTGTAGTTAATCACTGGAACATGATTAGTTTAGTTTCTTAATCTTACTGGGTAATGTTGAAGCACTCTCTACCTGGAACTGGGGAGAGGGAATGTGGTGCACACCTCCAGGGGGTGGCCCACCTTATTTTCTAAGTCATTCTCAAATATTTGATCTTTGGAATAATACCTAAAATTTGTACTGATTTGTGTATGTAGAAATGGACTTCTTAGTGAAAAGGCAGCAGGACTGGGAAGACTCATTTCAGAATCTTTACTACATGCTCAGAAGGAACATGTGCAACATTTTTTATGGTATTCACTTATGTCTTGGTGAACTTCCTTGAACAGTTTTCTGGACAGATGTTTGTTAATTTAGCTCTGATTTCTGAAATCAGTTGTTTATCTTTAAGGTTGATTATGCTTATTTATATTCAATATTTCTTAACAGCGAGGTCTGATCAAACTATTGCAGCAGTTTGATGTGTGAAAAAAAAAATCCTTTTCTGCAATCATTTATGTACTTCTTTGCATTTATCTTATCAGAATGAGAAAAACTTGGATGGTTTTTTAGTCATTTTTATGATGTCCATTGTATGATTAGCACCTACAATGCTCGACTTCTTACTTGGTGCCATGATCTTGTCCGTCAAATTGTCTTAGATATACAGAAAGCATGTGCTTGCTTATCTTGTTAGGTCAGCTTTTTGGTTTTAATATGGATTGGATGCTCTCATTGTTCATGATATATGATTTTTCCTATGTTATCCACCATGTTAGTCTTTTAAATTTTTGCTCATATTTGTCGAACAGATTTGGCTAGGATGATTAGAAAAGGCTGGCAGCTAGAATGGCTCCATGCTTTGCAGGTAACCTGCAGTATTGGTGGAAAGTTGGAGCTAAATGGAAATAACAGCAGGCTTGGTTATTCTATATGAATTGTAATATGCATATCATTGAATGATTAACTAGGGCAGCAATCTTGTGGGTGTTGTGAAGGCATTTCAAAATGAAACAAGATATCTCTTTATTTTGTGCTTGTGCTTGCATCTATAATTATAATGCGAACTCTGGGGGTTCGACTCCACCCTGAGTTTGATTCCAATATTTTACTCTTTTTGGGAGTGCATGTCTCTCTTTCAATGGCATGGCCCACCACTTTCCATTAAAAAAATGCTTTCCAACAAAATAATAAAATTCTCTCCTGTATATGAAAAATGAAGTGGGAGTTTGACCTAAACTCCTGACACTTTTTTCAACTAGCAAGATAGAGTTTCAGCCATGGTTCTTTGCCCTTTCCCAGGCACTTGTCATGTATTTTTTTCTGCTTCTTTCCCAAACTCGCTGTACAGTCCATATCCAGCATTAAATAAGATAATATAATAGTTTTTTAATATATGAATTTACTTTTAATTATTTTCAATATGGGAATTTCAATCATGATGAAACTGTAATTCCAATTAGACAATCCCTTAAATTTTATGTTGATCCATCCTTCTTCCATATTTATTATTCACCTATACTTTCTTTTTATTTTAATAAGAAAGAAATTCAGTGAAAAGGACCCATGAAAAAAAAATTGGAGCAAGGTCTTCATGGAATGTTTCTTCCTTTTTTCTGTGAATAGAAAAGTGTAATGAAAATCAGAATCAGCATAATTTTATGGAATTTGATTTTATAAACATATTCTCTTTTATGAACAAGTATAGATGAGAAGAGTATATAAAATATTTAGTATTTGATAGATTACAATATTTATCATATATTCTAATTTCTGTTGTTCATGCACATGCCAAATGCTAGTTGATATGTATTTCAAAGCCTTTGCTATTTATCATCAAGAGTCAATGCAATCACATCCTATCTTATATGTTATGAGGCTTTATCATCAATTAGCAGTGACAATTTTGTCATTTATTTAGTCATATCGAGTATCCTAGTTAAGAAAAGTGCATTTTGTCTGAAAATGCTACCATCAGGTAGTTGAAGATCTCCTGCTTTTTTGAAGAAAGAATGTTCAGTTGCCATGTGAACTGAATAGGGAATTAGGGCATTATGTGAAGGATATAAGAATGCAAACAGGCAAAATTTTGTATTTAGGTTGGTCTGTTCTACTCGAAACCTTCTTAAGTTTAATCTTGGGTAGCTTGACTTGACTCAAAACAAGCTAACCTGCAAACAATGATAAGCATACATTTCATATGCTACATGTTTTGTAGATATGTGCATGTCAATTGTTTATTGGTCTGCATTCTTTATAATTATATTAATAAAATTTGTCAGATAAATGCTTAAAAAGATGACGATATAGAGGTTTTAATCCTTTTGTTTACAGAAATGCACCCATCATTTTTACATAAATATGCATTTTATGTAACTCCTAGTTTTGGTTTTGGAAGCTATCATGTTCAAGTTCAATTTACTATGCTCAGATTGGGATCAAGTTTGGTAGATCTCCACTGGACTCTACCCAGCATTGCCTTGCCCTACATTGCAATCTTGGCAAAGTCAAAAAACAATCATTTAATTCCACTAGCATATCAAGGATTGAAAGAGTATTTCAATGGAAGTTTACATAAGCTACTTAGAACTACAACTTGGATATCCAAGTGTCTGAGGCTCCATTAATATATACTTAAAACAAGAGGGATGTAAAGTGTTCTTTGGTTTTACACTTGTCAACATAATTGAAGACAAGCATTTTGTGCCATGATTACTACCTTCATATTGTGCAACTGGTTATTTCTTGCTTAATCATTCACTTACATCTAATTTGTTTTAGCTATATAATAATCATCAGTTGCTTTGTGATTGCTTGTATATTTTCAGTCATGGTTCTTTGGCAACTGTGCAGTTTATACTTCACAATTTGTGGTGTTGTTCATTGGTGGCAACTCTTTGGGAAAGAAGCGGCGGTCATGTAGTGCCTTCCTTTCGCAGTCTACTTGTGGTTTGCGTTCCTTGCTAAGAAAACATGTAAGTTATTGTAGTTTGACTCTTTTGAACTTGAAAGTGATAGTATAATGCTTGGTTTCTGGTTTTAATGCATTTGAAATTTAAATTCATGAACATTTCAAATTACATCCGCCAACTAGAGAAGCAAAGCAAATTATTTTCACATAGCTGGAACTTTCTTGTTTTGGTCGGATGTGTCATATTTAATGCTGTAACATCTACTATGTAGCAACTCTTGGAATTATTTGCAGTCAAGTTTTTTTTTTTTTTTTGCCTGAGTAGCCCATTATTTCTGTATTACATACATAATGAGAACAAGTTTTCAATTGATAAAGACAGTTCAATATCAAATGCATATATTAATCATACCGTGCATATTAGGACGTTAGTAGCAGACCCCAAAAAGTTGGAAAAGGCTAGATGATTATGTTGCATATTAGGAAAGTTATCATCTAGGAGGAACAAAATTGAATGTTGAAAGTTTTATACTATAAAGAGACATGAAGGTGAAAGACTATTCAGAGAAACTGTAAAATAGTCATAATTTCAGATCAAGGAGTTGCTTGGTCAGGAGGGAAACATTATGGAATGGCGAACAATGGAAAATTTGCTAGGAAATCAGCAAGAATTTCAGAGGAGACAGAAGGTAGAAAAAATTCAAAATCAAACCATTTGGTTGTCATCAAGTAGTTGCAGAAACAATAAACAGCTAATGAGGACAACAACTATTGAATGTTTTATATTGAAAATTGTGAGTAGTCAGTGAACTATAATACGTGTGGTTGTTCGTTCATCTGGGGTAAATTCTAGGAATCTTTGATACAATTAAATTTACAGGTTTCTGTATAAGTATCAATGATGCAGAAAAGATTTTTGTCTTCAAGTAAAATGGTACAATGACGTATCTGTATATGTGGGAAGAGGCTTTTTGCTTCAGTGTACAAAACAAAAAAATCTGAAGAATAGAGATGATGGGGGAATCTCATAACCTGGAATTAAGTTTTGACAGAAATTTACTATTCAATATTCATAAATTTGAATAGCTCAACTTAACAGGCCATCTTCACATCTTCGGTCCAGGTCTGATTGAGCTTGAAAATTAATAGCTCAGTTTTGTCCAGGGCAGGCTTGGGTTTGAATTTCTACTTAAACTACAGTTTTTGATTTGAGGCTCATTTTTATTTGGAAAAATTACCTGTGCCTCGGCCCAGCTCACGCTTATAATTTTTACCTCTTGCCTTGGCTAGGCCTCCGTATTGACATCCTAAAAGTGCCCTATGAAAAATTACAAAACATTTGTTGAGCAATGCACCAAATTACGCTATCTTTTCATCTCATTTTCCCTAACTTTCCTTGACTCTAGTTGCCTATCTGATCTACACCTCCAGTGTTTCTCTCATCCTAGCTTACATGGAGACATTACCTCATTTTGTGATTGACCTACCATGTAAATCATCATGAATTGCAAATTTAGTCTTACCAGCTTTTTCATGGTTTTCATATATTGTTTATATTCCAAATTCCTTGATTTCACTTTCCTTGTGTGCCTTTTAATCTCACCATTCTACCACCTGCAAATTTCACCTTCTTGCATGCCATTTATGTAGAAAAAGGAACTCTTCTAGTTCTAACTACTATACATTCACCATTCTATCTCACATCTTTTTAGCTCAGTATCCATTCATTCTTGAATCTGTTGATAAAATTTTGTACCAGACATAATTTTTTCTTAATTTTACATCTTTGTTTTGCAGCAGTTCCCATGTCTATATACGTGGGTCAATATATTTAGTTTTGATGGATGTGTGATTTAGGTTAAAAAATGCTGGATTACTTTTTGAACTTTTGGTGTGGTACAAGCCCTAGTAAGAGTTAACATGTAAAATCATCGTTGATTATGGCAGTGTTGGAATGTGACACCTTTTGGATATAAGTCTTTAAGACTGTCGGTGCCTTATATGCCATTGATATGGTAAAAAGGGTACATAAGTATATTCTTTTTAATCATACTTGGAGGAGACATAGCTTCAAATATAATGGTAGGCAAAGAGGAGACAAATGTAACTTATTGGTTGATATTCTTTTTTCATAAATTTATCATTCAGAGTTGATATATGTTCATCCGAATGTTGAACTATTAATAGTCATTTAATCATAAAACAGTACCTCAGTGTTGCTAAACTTGGAGTGAGTCATATTGACCAAGTGTTGTGCTTGTTTGTGATAGCAAAACAATAAATAATTCGAAGGATGCCTAATTGGTAAGAAAGGTACATGTGAACATGGAGGATATGAAACACTTAACCTCATTGAATGAGTTGTGTTTCTGTGAAAAAATAATTTGTAATACCAATTTTTGCTTCATCGGCTCACACTCAACAAATGCTATTGTTTGTGTTTTTTTCATTGTTCAAGCATATTGGTACTACAAGTAGCTGTAGAAATTGTTAATGAGTAACTACACTGACTAGAGATATTTAGGAAATCAACTAAAGTAAGGCTACTTGAGTTTGACTGAGTTTATTTGGTTGTTGATAGATACTCTCACCTCCTGCAATTCGTGATTGATTTTATATATAAGATTTTGTGGAGTAGGAAATGAGAATCATTGACTGAACAATTTGTGTATAGAAAAATGCACAAGGTGATTATTCCTGCAAGGATAATGCTAGTATAATAACAATAACTTGGCGTGCTTGTCATGCTTGAAAAATACTATATTACTCTCTATCTGGTTAGCACTCTAATTTCATAATGAAGAGGAGTAAGTTTGTGGATGGGTACACCCATCTCCATTATTAGGCATTGTCTTGTCGAAGCCAAATTATCTCTTTCTAGGCTTATAAACCTTGGCTCATTATGCTTCGGCGCATTTCCTTCTTTCTCTAGGAGACGAGTATAGGATGTAATAGCCAATAATGGATCGGCAAACATATGTTTGCATTAGTGTGTGTACATCAATCTAATTAACATCAGAATTGCTTGAAGTGGAGAAGAAAATGAGATGAACTGTCAGGTAATGGTGCCATAGAGATAATGACTAATGCAACAAACAATGACTAAGCATGCAGTATGTGGCACTGTAACAAGTTGGTCGACAACAAGAACATTGTAGCCAATCAAATCGATGAGTTTCTTAATCTTCAATATGCAAACTTTGTAGCAGAACAATATGTACAAGAATCAAGTGCTTAAAGAACTAGGATTTTAAGAATATAGTATTGGACTAAAGAATTCCATTTAGTTTCAATTGCTGGTGCTATTCTATATATTCTTCATCATAAGCTTAGGATGACTTAAAATTGATTGTCTTTCTTCTGCAAGAGAAAATTGTTGCTTCCAATTCTAATTGTGGAATTTACAATAGCCAGTTCTGTTCTTTTAGTTCTCTTGTTTAGTTTCAATTGCTGGTGCTATTCTATATGTTGAGTATAAAATACCCACAGCCGAAGTCCTCAGTGGAATCGACTACACGACAACTTCGCCCGGGCTCCTACAGGAGCCGGGCTCCGTCACCAAGAACTCCAACAGCTTCAGCCGCAAGCAGACTCCGCCCGGACTTCTACGGGAGCCGGGCTCCGCCGCCGACATCGACTACACGACAACTTCATCCGGACTCCTACGGGAGCCGGGCTCCGTCACCAAGAACTCCAACAGCTTCAGCCGCAAGCAGACTCCGCCCGGACTCCTACGGGAGCCGGGCTCCGCCGCCGACATCGACTACACGACAACTCCGCCCGGACTCCTACGGGAGCCGGGCTCCGTCACCAAGAACTCCAACAGCTTCAGCCGCAAGCAGACTCCGCCCGGACTCCTACGGGAGCCGGGCTCCGCCGCCGACATCGACTACACGACAACTTCACCCGGACTCCTACGGGAGTCGGGCTCCGTCACCAAGAACTCCAACAGCTTCAGCCGCAAGGCAGACTGCGACCGGACTCCTACGGGAGCCGGACTCCGCCGATAACTTCAGCTGCGAGCAGACTCCGCCCGGGCTCCCACGGGAGCCGGGTTCCGTCCTCAACGTTAATTGCTGGTAAGCCCCGTCCGGACTCCTACGGGAGCCGGACTTCGCTTTTAGCCCTGACCGTAGGAAAACTTCGCCCGGACTCCTACGGGAGTCGGGCTCCGTCCTCGATTTCAACGGCTGCAGACAGTCTTCATCCGGACCTCTACGATGGCCGGACTATGACCACTGCCGAACTTCAGCCGACAGATCAGTACCAGCACTCCCAGGCCACGATCGCGGCCACGATTCTGCTACATTTCCTGCGGCGAATTCTGCGCAGCTCCACCACTCCCTGACAGACCGCAGTAACGATCGCAGCACTGCTCCACTCCCCATGACGGATCCTGCGTGACTCCATTACTACCTGACCAGCCACGATAAACGGCCACGATCCTGCTCCACCTCCTGCAACGGATACTGCGCGATTCTCTCATCCACTGGCAAGTCACGACGGCAAAACGCCGCCCCACTTCATGCGGCAGACTCCACGTGGCACGCCCCAGCGATAGCCACGGGTCCGTTCCACTACGCTTCGCAGTAAACTCCGCCTGACCCTGGGCAGTCCACTGTCAGACGGTTACAAACGTCGCCATCAATTCATCGCTTCCTCCGTCTATAAAAGGGGGACTCAGATACGTTATTCGATAAGCTCATTTCTTATCTCAAAACTCTGCTAAATTCTCCGTTCGAGCACTCCATTCTTGTTGAGGTAGAGAACTGACTTGAGCGTCGGAGGGTCTTGCCGGAGCAACCCCACCTTCGGTTTAGACTTCCTTTGCAGGTCCCGGCGGCGACCGCGGCTTCTCCGACTCCAGCTTCTCCGGCGCAAGCAGATTTTTGCACCAACAGGATTGGCGCTAGAGGAAGGGGCCTGAGCCTCCGCGGTACCCTTGTTCTTAAAGGAGTGTTCAACGGAGCCGCCTCCGATCGTCTCTCCGACACCCACTCCTGATTTTCCCCTGTGAGATCCACGCTCGATGCCTCCACGCAAGGCGTCCACACGACGGTCCACGGCCTCCGCGGCCAGATCTCAGGCTCCGGCCTCCCCTCCTGTTTTCCAGCCTCCTCCTCCGGCGGCGGCGGTCGGCGCGGAGCAATTTGACTTGCTGGCACAGCAGGTCAGAGGCCTCATCGAAGCTGTGCAAGCAATGCAGCAGCAGCAACCGCAGGCATCGGCGCACCCGGAAAGGGCATCTCCGGAATGTCAGAACCCGGCGGCGGGGCGGGCCACTTGGGCCAGTCGCCCCGTCCTTCCCGGGAAAACAAATCCGAGGGTAGAGAGCCCTCAATCGGACCACGACTCCACCCCTGGAAGATCTCTGCCCCCGCTCTGCTAGAGGACCCTCGAGACTCGAAGTCGAGTGGATTTCCTGGACCGGAGGCTCCAGGAGATGAACCGGCGGATTGAAGAACTCCGCCACGCGCCCCCCGCTCATGGTGAGGATATTTGTACTGACCCTCCCTTCTTTCAAATGATCATGCAGGAACCGATCCCGCCAAACTTCAAGCTTCCCCAATTCGAAAGCTACGACGGGACTTCGGACCCGGTTGATCATCTGGAGGCCTTCCGGACGATGATGCTGCTTCACGGCGCACCTGACGCCATCTTATGCCGGGCTTTTCCGTCTACTTTGAAGGGAGCAGCGAGGAACTGGTACTCGGCTTTGAAGCCGGGTACCATCTTTTCCTTCGATCAAATGAGCCACCAATTTGTGGCCCATTTTGTCAGCAGCCGGCACCCCCGGAAGGGTTCGGAGTCCCTCATCAACATCAAACAGAGGGAAGGGGAGTCCATACGGGCCTACGTCAACCGCTTTAACATCGCGGCGTTGGAGGTCCGGAACTTGGACCAGTCAGTTGCCATGGCCGCCCTGAAAGGTGGCCTTCAGAAGAATGATCTTTTGTTCTCCCTGGAGAAGAAGTACCTCAGGGATTTTGCCGATTTACTGGCTCGGGCTGAAGGATACGCCCGAGCGGAAGAAGCCTTCAAAATGAAGGATGAAGAGACAGTGAGGGAGCGTCAAGCGGGAGATTCGAGTAAGCCCGCAGTTGAGAAAAGGTCAAAGGAAGCTCGGCCACGTTCCCGATCCCCTCCTGGACATAAGCACGCCCACACTCCACCCCGGGCACGCAGGCAGAGAAGCTCGGACCGTGGGGTTCGGCGGGGCTCCCCACCAGGGAGATTTCGCAACTACGCCCCCCTCAACGCCTCGAAGGCCCAGGTACTAATGGAGGTCAGGGAGCAGCTCCCTAGGCCGGAGAGGATGCGCACACATCCCGGGAAGCGCAACCCCAACAAGTTCTGCCTCTACCACCGCGACCATGGCCACGACACCGAAGAATGCATCCAGCTCCAGGACGAGATCGAGGAGCTCATTCGGCGAGGTCGACTCGACAGATTCATCCGCCGCAGGCCTGAGGGTAGAGGAGACCGGCCAAGAGCCCTCCCACAGCCTGAACCGCAGAGAAGGGAGGAGCAACCCGGGGACCGGCCTCCCATCGGGACCATCGACTCCATCACCGGAGGGCCTCAAGGAGAAGCGGAAAAACTGTAAATGTATCACTTACGATTTCACCTTGAATCTACTTTCCTTTCTACCTAACGCGCCCTTCCCACCTGGCGTGGATTTATTATGACTGGATATGACCCCTCCAAAAACAAAGCCATGTCAGGAACAGGAGGAGAACCTCGTCCTGACATGAGCAAAGTCAAAGGCCCGGTTCTCTTAGACCGGATGGGGGGAGAGGCCTTACAACGCCCTAATGTGCCCCCACAGCCATGTCAGGAACAGGAGGAGAACCTCGTCCTGACATGAGCAAAGTCAAAGGCCCGGTTCTTTTAGACCGGATGGGGGGAGAGGCCTTACAACGCCCTAATGCGCCCCCACAGCCATGTCAGGAACAGGAGGAGAACCTCGTCCTGACATGAGCAAAGTCGAAGGCCCGGTTCTTTTAGACCGGATGGGGGGAGAGGCTCTACAACGCCCATATGTGCCCCCACAGCCCTGTTAGGGACAGGAGGAGAACCTCGCCCTAACTTGAGCAAAGTCAAAGGCCCGGTTCTTTTAGACCGGATGGGGGGAGAGGCCCTACAACGCCCATATGTGCCCCCACAGTCCTGTTAGGGACAGGAGGAGAACCTCGCCCTGACTTGAGCAAAGTCGAAGGCCCGGTTCTTTTAGACCGGATGGGGGGAGAGGCCCTACAACGCCCATGTGTGCCCCCACAGCCCTGTTAGGGACAGGAGGAGAACCTCGCCCTAACTTGAGCAAAGTCGAAGGCCCGGTTCTCTTAGACCGGATGGGGGGAGAGGCCTTACAACGCCCTAATGTGCCCCCACAGTCATGTCAGGAACAGGAGGAGAACCTCGTCCTGACATGAGCAAAGTCGAAGGCCCGGTTCCTTTTAGATCGGATGAGGGGAGAGGCCTTACAGTGCCCTAACGCGCCCCCACAGCCAGGCTGGTAACGAAGGGAGAACCTCACACCGGCTCGAGCAAAATGGAAGGCCCGGACTCCTACGGGAGCCGGGTTCCGCCCGCAAGAAAAACTTCACCCGGATTCCTACGGAAGCCGGGCTCCATCGCCGACATCAGCTACAGGACAACCCCGCCCGGACTCCTACGGGAGCCGGGCTTCGCTGACAACAGCAACTGCCGATAGGCCTCGTCCGGACTCCTACGAGATCCGGACTTCGCCTTTAACCTTGATTGCAAGAAGACTTCGCCCACAACTCCAACTTCAAGAGGGATTCTCCGTTCGGGCTCCCACGGGAGCCGAACTTAGCTTCGACTTCAGCGAAGAGAAACTCCAAGCAAAAAAGGAAGGCAATGGATCGCAGCAGCGATAATCGGAAAGCAAACAGCGCACGAGGGCAACGGAAGCTCGGATCCTCGAATTCAAGCCCCAGGAAGGACCCCGGGCCCAAATGGCCCCGAGCGAACCTGCAGCCGTTAACGGAATAACAACTGGGTATCTTCGAACAGCGTAAAAGTCAAAAAGGAGCTCGGCAAATAACAACCCTACGCGAGTAAAAGAGATCATCGATGACCTTGGGACGACGTGAAAAAGAAAAGAAGAAAAGAAGGAAGAAAGAAGAAAGGAAAATGAAGAAGTTCGACAGACAACTATTCAATGCAAGACGCAGACAAGGTAATCAAATCTTCTTTTCATTTAACAAGATATACGTTACAGGACCTGGTGGGTCAAGAAAAAGATATACATCATCGCAAGCCTCGCGAGCACGGCTTGGAAGGGGTATACCGAAGGCCGTTTCGAGCTACAAACTCCTCTTCCCGTCCCTGTCCTTCTCAACCGCGTTCTCCAGTGCGTGTAACGGACCTATCAGCTCTCGCCCCACCTCGCTTCGCTCCATCTCCGAAATCCCGACCCTGGGGGGGAAAGGGTGGGATAGATCCCCGGGGGCGGTAAGGGCAACGGCGGCAGTGACGAAGACCTGTTTCAAGAAGAACCGGAGTCACCTTGGATGCGGCGGTGATGCCAGAGATACACTCCATCTCTGAATGTTCCACGACAGCCGCCACCCAAAATGCTCCGGCAAGGTCGGCATGCGCTACTTCCACCGTCCCCGCAACAAGTTCCACTGCCCCACCGTCAACGCCGACCGCTTCTGGTCCCTCGGCCCCGACGGTATCAAGGATCCCGCCATAGCTTGCGACGACAGCTCTGCCCTCTTGACCGGTATCACCCCGCCTTGCTGCTCCGAAATTCTCGGGCAGAATAACTTCACCGGCTGCCCCCGTTATTAAACCCCTGTTGTTGAAGGAATTCTTCCTTGAGCCCCCTTTAAAGCGACGGAGATTCTCACCGGCCGCCATTCTCCTCCTCTCCTTCCTCCAAGCCCTAAACATCCCTTCAAGAATGGCTTCTGGGGTAGAGGACATGGCGTGGAAACCCTCGGAGAAGAATTGGAGAGCTGAAGAAGGCAAGGACTGGTGCGAGGGGAGTAGCTGAGTAGCTAAGCTCTCGGGCAAAAGAAAGGCACCATCCTATCGGCAGAATGAAGCCACGAAGGGGGATTAGGGGGTTTAAATAGCCAACGGATCCTAGCGCAGTTATGACGGCAGATGTTCCTGAGCCAACTGGTGCGTGCCACGTGTCGCGCATATCCCCCTCATCGCTATCGGGGGTTGACCGTTCACAAATTCCCGTGGCACGACGCTTGGGATCGCGTTTCGACGGGGGTTCCGAAAAGACTCTTCAGGTCACCTTCACCGGAAAGCGGGCTTTGACGTGCACACATTAAATGCTAAAATATCTGGGGGCGGCAGTGCGCAGGATTCGAAGGGACGGTTTCGACTGTGCCCATCTCTCTCTCTGTACTTCCTTCGTTTGAAATTCAAACTCGGAAGTAGGGAGACTGGTGTTGAGTATAAAATACCCACAGCCGAAGTCCTCAGTGGAATCGACTACACGACAACTTCGCCCGGGCTCCTACAGGAGCCGGGCTCCGTCACCAAGAACTCCAACAGCTTCAGCCGCAAGCAGACTCCGCCCGGACTCCTACGGGAGCCGGGCTCCGCCGCCGACATCGACTACACGACAACTTCACCCGGACTCCTACGGGAGCCGGGCTCCGTCACCAAGAACTCCAACAGCTTCAGCCGCAAGCAGACTCCGCTCGGACTCCTACGGGAGCCGGGCTCCGCCGCCGACATCGACTACACGACAACTCCGCCCGGACTCCTACGGGAGCCGGGCTCCGTCACCAAGAACTCCAACAGCTTCAGCCGCAAGCAGACTCCGCCCGGACTCCTACGGGAGCCGGGCTCCGCCGCCGACATCGACTACACGACAACTTCACCCGGACTCCTACGGGAGTCGGGCTCCGTCACCAAGAACTCCAACAGCTTCAGCCGCAAGGTAGACTGCGACCGGACTCCTACGGGAGCCGGACTCCGCCGATAACTTCAGCTGCGGGCAGACTCCGCCCGGGCTCCCACGGGAGCCGGGTTCCGTCCTCAACGTTAATTGCTGGTAAGCCCCGTCCGGACTCCTACGGGAGCCGGACTTCGCTTTTAGCCCTGACCGCAGGAAAACTTCGCTCGGACTCCTACGGGAGCCGGGCTCCGTCCTCGATTTCAACGGTTGCAGACAGTCTTCATCCGGACCTCTACGATGGCCGGACTATGACCACTGCCGAACTTCAGCCGACAGATCAGTACCAGCACTCCCAGGCCACGATCGCAGCCACGATTCTGCTACATTTCCTGCGGCGAATTCCGCGCAGCTCCACCACTCCCTGACAGACCGCAGTAACGATCGCAGCACTGCTCCACTCCCCATGACGGATCCTGCGCGGCTCCATTACTACCTGACCAGCCACGATAAACGGCCACGATCCTGCTCCACCTCCTGCAATGGATACTGCGCGATTCTCTCATCCACTGGCAAGTCACGACGGCAAAATGCCGCCCCACTTCATGCGGCAGACTCCACGTGGCACGCCCCAGCGATAGCCACGGGTCCGTTCCACTACGCTTCGCAGTAAACTCCGCCTGACCCTGGACTGCCAGACGGTTACAAACGTCGCCATCAATTCATCGCTTCCTCCGTCTATAAAAGGGGGACTCAGATACGTTATTCGATAAGCTCATTTCTTATCTCAAAACTCTGCTAAATTCTCCGTTCGAGCACTCCATTCTTGTTGAGGCAGAGAATTGACTTGAGCGTCGGAGGGTCTTGCCGGAGCAACCCCACCTCCGGTTTAGACTTCCTTTGCAGGTCCCGGCGGCGACCGCGGCTTCCCCGACTCCAGCTTCTCCGGCGCAAGTAGATTTTTGCACCAACACTATATATTCTTCATCATAAGTTTAGGATGACTTAAAATTGATGGCCTTTCTTCTGCAAGAGAAAATTATTGCTTCCAATTCTAATTGTGGAATTTACAATAGCCAGTTCTGTTCTTCTAGTTCTCTTGCTCTAAATGAGAAACGGGTTGATTATGATTTACTATTATCAACCAACAAGTCTTTTAGGCTCCCTGACAGGCCCTTGTTTGTTTCAAATTTTCAATAGTCAAAACTTTCTAAAAAATCTAATGTTCTCAACCTTGGTTTTAGAAGCTGAAATTATAATCATTGTCATGTCTTGTTTGTTAAGATGATCCTCTTAGCCTTCATGGGCAGGGGATAATGCACCTTCTAATGTAGACTTTCACACTTGGTAATATCTGTAACAGTGGCAACACAGTCAGCCATGATAATTTGTATCCCCTACTATAGATTGGCTAGAGGTTGCATATAATTTTATTTCAGTGGTTATATATTTCATTTAGATATTTGAAACTAAGAAAGGAATCAGTCGTTTCCATTGATATGCTGAACCTTTCTTCAATAGATGTATGTCATGTCTAACTTGTGACTTGATCCAAGATATGATGTTTTGAAACCTAAAATTTTGGGGGAGAACATTCTCAGGAAAAAACTGCTCAGAAAAGAAACAACTTACTCCAGCTGACCATAATCGAATGATTAATGCTGATAAGGATGACCTCTTGGATTTGCATTTAAGTTCGATTAGAACATGTTCTACTACCATTTTGTCTCAAGTTAGACATAAGGTGGGCATAATTTCTGTTTCCCTCATTCAATACTGGTGGATATAATGACATAAGTTTTAATTAAAAAAATTTCAAAATTTCCCAAATTATAGTACCCTTGATTTGAAGGAAATTTGTGTGGGTCTCTTGAAATTCGAACACTATTAAACTAAAAAATTTCATTTTAGGGCCCATGCTTTTGTGGATAAATATCATAAGAAAGTTGATCAATTTTCTTATTGACCAACTTACCTGTTCTCATATGTCTTTAGATGGATAAATCATTTTTCTATGGATAGCATTTATCCATGAAATGGGAGGAAAGTATCATCCATCTAGAAGATGGGTAAGTCATTTTCCCATCAATCGGAAAAGTAACCTTTTTATTTCATTCTTAATATAACTCTAACCCTATAATAATAATTTCTAATACTATCTTATATATAAAATAATGTAATATTATTATCAGACAGCAATTTAATATAACATATGATAATAATCATACGATGTTATAGTATAATATCTTATTTTATTATTATAATATAATATTAATTTCTAATACTATCTTATATATAAAATAATATAATATTATTATCAGACAGCAATTTAATATAACATATGATAATAATAATACGATATTATAGTACAATATCTTCTTTTATTATTATAATATAATATTAATATCTTATATTATTATAATAATAAAATCTAATATAATATAATAATATATTATTTTAATATAATACTAATATTATATACTATATTATAATATATATTTTTTATTTTATTATATATAATATAATTTATTATATGATAGTATATGTATAACATATATTATCTATATTTATGAATATATATTATATAATATTATATATTATAACATACAAAATATAATATATTATACTATATTATTATATATAACAATTTTATATAATAAAGGATAATATGAGAAATATGGATTGATCTTAGCAATTTATGCAGGAAACTAGTAATGAAAAAGAACATAGGTAATAGATTTTTGAGCCATTTTTCAATGCATAAAAGAACAGGGTTAAATTATTTTTCTGTCTAAATGTTGCTTGGAAAATACTTATCCAGAAAAATATAGATTCTTGGATAAGTTTTTAACCCTCAAAAGAACAGAGCCTTAAGGGCTTCTAGAATCAGAATTATATTCTGATGGCAAGAAATGCACCATTGGATTCCTCTCAAAGTTAGCCTGCCTTTAGTTCCTTTGGCCATGATTCAGCTTGGAGTTGGATTCCTTCGGATGGTGGTCAAGTCACTGTTGAATTGACTTGGTTCTAGCCTCGGTCAAAGTCAACTTTGACATGATCTAATGGTAAGGTGCATCACAGATGATTCTAATGGTGGGATTGCTGCTGTCAGTTGATTCTAATGGTGAACTTCATGTAGTTGGTTGCATGATCTGAAGAATTCAGATTCGATGACCTTCAGTTTTCTCCATGCCCTACTTACTATACTTATGTCTAACTCTTATTCCTAGTCAGATGTCAGTTGAACTTCATCGCTTTAATTTTCTTGGTTGAGGCTAATAACAATGGATTAGATAGAATTAATATGTACAGTATTATGACAATGATAATTGTAGTAGATGTTACATAACACAAATTAGAGTTTTAGTGAAATTTTGTTATCATGCATTGGAATTCACTAGACTTTCAATGTATTGTCCTAGTTAGATGTCATGCCCCGAACCCAACACTTGGGTCGGATATGTGATAGCCGCAGACTCCTTAGGATAAGACCCTAAAGAATATGCAAGGTCTAATAAATCTAAACCAAAACATTTAATTCTAAGGGATAAATAGCTAAGGCAAACCACCTATTGCATTCTTTATTGGAAATTAAGATGATCCAAAAATACACAAGTTAGATACATCCGGTATCAGCTATAGAGTTAACTACTACTATCTTTCACAAAAAAAGTTTTAACTCAGCCCGATCTAGTTAGGTATTTTGTAGTTCTAAAAAGAAATGAAAATAACCATATGAGCTAGTAGCTCAGTAAAGAAACATACCCATAGAGATATAATAGTTCAAATCTCAAAAATTAACAATTAAGTATTCATATGCCCATCTTAATAATGATACTGGGATGTTCATTAAATTTTAAAATATAACAATTTAGATATATACAATACTTCATCAATTGTAGCTCTGACATGCCCATCATATCTAACCAGATCAGAAATTTCTTTCAACTAGAATTTTATTTTTTTTAACTGCTATTATTTCTGTTAATATCAGTATCAAACTATTATTTTCATTTATTATTTTATTATAATATGTGTAATATGGTTCGGATCGAAATTTTTGACATTTGGATTGTTCACGATCATGCTCCTGCTCGTGACTAGTCATACTCAAATGTCATGTTTCTGTCTGTTGCGAGGCCATACTGATAAGAGTACCATGTTCATATTTGTGGTAAGGTCATACTGATAAAAGTACCACATTCCTGCCTATGGCGAGGTCATACTCATGTCGTGACTAATCCAGATGTTCAAATTTTAAATCATTATAAGTCATTCCTTTTATTTCATCATTATTAGGTTATAAATTATATATATATATATATATATATATATATATATATATATATATATATATATATATATACTTTATTTATGCAGTTGACAAAATTTAGGATCATAAAGAATCAAAGCTTACAATATGATGCAAGATGTAATGCTCGTAATTTCTAACATATGATACCAGACATTTATGATCAATGCAGGTGGTTGTGATTAGAGATCCTTATTTCTAATAGCCAGCAAAATTCTCCTAATATGCCAACTTGAACCGCACCGCACACCTAAAACATCCGATTAATCCTAAATCAACATTTGGTTCTAAGAAATTCAGAATTCACTCTCTTTTCTAACTTATATGATTATGACCTAATTTTTTTGATTTCTAAGCTCTAATCCATCATTCTATCCCTATCACAATAATCCACAAGTAGCTTAAGAGATTAATGGACTTTATCTCCATTAGTAGGCCCAAAAGAGACTCTACGTTGATCTTCTCCAATCTCAAAATGCTGTCCACCTATAGATAAATCTAACCTAAGTTAGAAAACTAGAAAAGTGAATGAAGTCAAGATTAGTCTTTGGTTAAAACTAATCATCAGCATAAGAAGGACATAAGGGTAGATTAAAGAAGAACATAACAATGTAGAGAGATTAATAGAAAAAATAGTAAAGGGCTTGGTCTATCTTTGAGAAGAAGAGAAAGAGAACAAAAGATAACTAGGTCTATAGCCAAAAGAGAAAAGAAAAGAGAGTTATTCCTCCACTGGTGAAGAAAAGGATGGCCATATCATCCTCTATTTGGCTACAACTCACGAGGAGGGTTTCATTCTTCTTCAAAATAGATATTAACAAGAAGAATCTGAAGATAAAAAATTAGATTTGGGGTTTATCTGTGTGGAGGATGAAAAAGAGATGGGTTGGCATCTAGCATGGAGGATGAGAAGAAGAAGAAAAGAAGAAGAGGAAGAAGAGAAGAGAGATGTGGGATGGGAGAGATTGTGGAGGGGGGGGGCGTGCGTAGAAGAGAGGGAGAGCAAGGGAAAAAGGGAGAGAGAGAGCTTATGGCGTGTGAGAGAGATAGATATGGAAGGAGGGAGGGCGATGGGCGTTTTAATTGCACGGAATAGGGGACATGCGATGGGGCAGGGCGGTAGGGGTTTTAATCGCACGGAATAGAGGATAGTCCTCTGTTCCGATCCCATCTAATAACCACCTTAATAGGCGGCTAGCCAAGTGGGCCGGCTCGGCTAGGCTTCACATTAGATGTGCTAAATGCTTGCCATCAATCTTTCTCACTAACTTTCCCATATATATGGCTTATTTATTATTGTCAGGTGGCACTTGCCTAACCATTTCTGTATGCATGAAGCTGACTTCAGCATGTCTATTTTATTTGAATGAAAAAAGTTAACAATTTCAAGTCATCAAAGTGCATAAGTTGGCAGTCCATGGTTTATAAGACCAAAAATGAAACTAAAAGGTTCCATTTATGGTTCTTGATTCAAAAGCATCTTTGGTTTTGGAGTTTCTGTCTAAACTTGTATATGGGCCAAATTTCTTATATGAATGAACAAGGGAAGCAAATCATTGGACATGTTCTTCATTTCTTCCAATTCTGAGAAGCATTTTTGCTAGGTATCGAGCTTGAAAATTTGCTGGTTTCATGAATAGTAGAATTAGGTACAAATAAATTCAAAGAAGTGAAATTTATCAAAATGGGCTTGGTTTCATACAACTTAAACCTAAAAAAGGCTTATATTTTTTGAGTTTAAATTATCATCGATCAAATAATAATTATATATGACACTTTAAGATGATGTGAAATATAAGTATTCTCTTTTATTTTCTAAAGGTCGTCTTCTATATGCTCGCATTCAAAGATAAAGACAATAAAGCAATTTCTAAAATTTTGTCTCACTTGGTTTCTTGATGCATCCATTTTTGTCTGTCTGAGTTTTTCTTGTTTTTATTTTTTAATTATCCTTTGGTCCAAAGTGCGAAAACTCAAGCTCAAACTACCAAAGCCTCTGCAAATGCCAAAAACTGCAACTCGTTTTACTTGTTTGAAAATGACTCAAATCTTCAACCTTGTGATGTGGAAATGTTGATCAAAAGTGTACAAGTAATAGTATTTATTTCTGTAGGTTAGGTGGCATTATGTTATTTATCCATACATGTTGATAAGTTCTGCATTTGAATAGGATCACAAAGATTTTACTTTCCGCTGTTCTTTCTTCGCAAAAGATGTTGCTTGTGTATCAATATTTTTGTCTGACTGTTCTCTACTATTTCAATTGCTAAACTAGGACATCTCTTTTGCTATGCCTCTTTGCCATGCTGAAGTGGAACAAACTATGGATGATGAGTTGGTTGAACTTTCAGAAATTGAGAAGCGAAACCTTGGCCAGGTTTCTGTAGTGCTTGCACCTGTTGTTTTACAGGGTTCATTTTTAAACTACCATGCCTTGTATCTCGGGTTTGTCTGGGGGGTTTTTCTGACAGATGGTGCTTTATTTATACAGACCGTCCATATGGATTCTTTATCTGATGCTGACAACAGCCCCCAGTCTCTCCTATCATTTATAGGAAATGAGAAGGTCCATGGTTTATACGACTTCTTGCTAAATCACAGGTAACTTATGCTTAGTACAACTTTTACGTTTAGTTGCATACACTCTAATGCATTTTTGGCTTAGCTTTGCATGGTTCTAAACCTTCTTTTCTTCTGTCATCCAGGTTTATTTCAAAATCTTTCACTGGTATTGATGTTCCGGCTCTATATGCACCTGTGCCTTTCCAAAATGCCAGTCTGCATGTTCCAGAAGTGAGTTTGTTTAGTCACAACTATCTCTACGGTGGTTGAATTTTGGTCATTTTCTTTTTTTACTTTTTCATCAACTTAAACTTTTATATATTTTGTTAAACTTTTATATATTTTGTTCCCTTTTCATGTTGGCAAATTAAAGACTTGGTATGTCAATAAGGTCTTCATGTATGATCTAAATGCTTGTTTACATGATTAATGAGTAGGCAAATCTCCTGAAATGCCCTGTACCACATTCACAAATTTTGTACCTAACAAGTTACACTGATTACATTTCTAGAATATTGGGACCGTGCTCAGCAAGGTCGTAGTTGAGTCGTTGCTAGTGATGCCTAACTATGTTTTTCTAGAACAGTCAAGTGCATGCGGTGGAATACAAGAAATGCCATGGGCTCCTCATTTATAACCAAGCAATTAAAGAGTTTATAAGCTGCAATTGTTCAATACCATCCCATTCTTTTACCAGAATGATAACACTTGGTGATATAAGAAAACATGCAGTATATTTAGCTTACTATCTAGATCCAGGAGGCTTACCTGTCACAATTCTTTGCAGGTAAGATGTAAGGAGATGAGGAAAGCTGACATGGTTGTTCCCTCTTCAAGTGGATCTGATACAGAAGATACTGAAGCCATTCCCGGTTTATCTGCTACTGGTATTTGTTATAGTTTGGAAATAAAGGATGTGGTTATTCCCCCTTGGATTGTCTCTGGACTTTGCTTAGCAATGAGTTCAGAATTCAGGAGTTTTGAGTCCACGTATGTGAGAATCACCAATACCCTTTCTAGACATCATATATTCGATAAACAATCATTTCTTAACTACACCTGCATATTTGGTGTTTTTCTTTTGCAGCTTTACAACCGAACTTGCATCAGTTGGCCTAAATGTTGCCCTGGATTCTGTCTGCCACAAATCTAATGTGCCGGAGATGGATAAGCCCTTGCCGGACAGTGTTGATGCCTTTGGCATTCAAGAAGCTGTTTTGGACCCCCGCCTATCTGCTGCATCATTAAGGCGCCTCAAGTTTTCCAATGGTGATTATATGGCTTATATGGATCCAATTTGATCATTGATCTTCTGAAAGTACTGTATCTGATAGCGGAGAGCTACATTAACTGTAAATGACTTGTCATCATTAAGTGCAGCTATTCCTGCTGCCCCTTGCACTTCATATTTTCCAACTATGAAAGCCACATACGTGTATCCTTTGTATTCAAACATGAACCTGTGCATTGTACTAATATGTGATCTGCACATTCAGGTTGATATCTGAGGGGCTGGCGACTTATCTCCAATCCGGCTCTTTATGGTCTAGCATTTACTACATTCTCTTTGTTGGAACACCCAAGCTGACCTGTTCTCTCATTTGCTTGACTCAGTCTCATGTACTCTGTATTTAAGTTCAATGCAGGCTCATTTTTGATTAGTTTGTCTCATGCAACTGCATAAAAACTGGGTTGCTTAGGGCATTTACTCCGTTAGAAGTTTAATGGAAATTACTTAAAAGCATGGAACTATTACAAAGAAATACTTAACAGCAAAGTACAGCAAGGTTTCAGGAATGCTGATATTCCAAAGCAATTGTACTTTTATGAAACTGTATGCTTTGGTTATAAACTTATAATAGAAATAATGACCCTAATTTGCCACTTCTGCCGCGTGCTGAGTTTGTTTGGAAATAAAGTATTCGCAGATTTTAATGGAATACAATGGAGTGATAGATAAATAATGATGCTATTTGCTCAAGACTGGCTGCTATTCCCATATTCAAGGGCCATTGTAATAAAAAAACAACTAAATGACAATTGTTACTTGAAAACACTATTATATTTACGCAAAATTACTATATAGTTGTTATAATATTTTAAAAAAAATGTTTTAAATTTGAGTTAGTGTAACATACAAGGTTGAACTAGCGTCTATGTTCACAAAATTGATTGCCACATGAGTTGAGTAGTGTTGGTATATATAAATCGATCTTATCATCGAGTGATATGATAATATCAAAATCATCTGAGAATTATATTATTCAAAGTATATTTTTAGGTCAGATCGATTAAATACTAATTTGTTTCAACTTTTAACTTAACTCTATATTGATCTGAGTTGAGCAAAATTGATGTCTAATAAAGTATGATGATCAGTTCAGTTATTTATCGATCTATCACAAGAGATATCGGTCCAGAACCGACGTAATTCCAAACTATAGATGGTTATCTTACAGCTATCATTTAACTTAACAGCAGTTATTTTTCAGCTATGCTATAACTTGTTGCCATGTGGATAAACAATCCACGATCTTCATACAGCTGACGATTCTGTTATAACAAACTAATGGTCTAATAAATTCTTAACTGCCTAACAAACTTTTCTAATGGTTTAACAATCTAAGCAAGCTCTCTCTATATAAAGAGGTGCAAGGTACCCTTCAACAGGTAAGTCAAAAATCACAGAGCCTAGATTCTACCGAACTTTTTCTCCCACCGAAGGGAACTAGAAACTCTTATTCTTTCCATTAAAATTTTCCTTTTCACCTTTCTCTATTTTCACTATTTATTCTGAAGGCTTGGCTGATTTAAGTGTCGGAGGGTCTTAAATCAGAAGTTATCCCACTAGTCCTAAGATTTTTTTTATAGATTCACTCATGGTCTATGTCAATCTGATCTTCAATGGTATTTTAGCTCGGTCCAGCAATGATCTCATCCTCTTCCCTCTGGAGCCTTATGGCAATAAGTAGCATATAATTCAAAACATCAACTTGATGCGGCTGACCTTACCAAGCCACTCATCATGTACACCGTACACCCACATATATGTGCTGTGCACTTCGAAAATTTTATAACTTTTTAAAAAATAATTGTAGAAACATTAACAAAATAACAAAAAACAACAAATGTTTCTAACAGTACCAGCCCTAGTTGAAGTATTTGCATAGACTGCTCCTATCACACAAGACCTCGAATCAAGACCTCGAATTCGAAAGAGAGAAGAGGCCAAAAGCAGCCTGTTTATTATCATTAAAGAAGTCAGCTGTGGTAAGAGATGGCTTTCGGATGATGATAATTCCTCCTGAAAGTTAAGGTAGTGTTTGGTTGCCTTATTCCGGATGGAATAAGATTTTATTCAAGGAATTATAACCAAACAGCTTCTTATTCTATGGTGGGTCACCCCAGAATTCCTATTCCAATCAATGCACTCTTATTCTGGAATACAAATTCCGTGGTCCCCCATGAAATTTGGTATCTTGCTCTGGTTATTCCCCCCCAACCCCCAGGGTATTCAATGTCATTTGGGTTAAATGATGGGATGGTGAAACCCTCTTTTACCTCTTCCATCTTCTAGCCTTCTCGGTTGCTTGATCTCCTCCCCTCCGTCTCCTCCGCTGCTCCAATGTCCTACAGTCAACTTGTTGCTCAAGGCTATTGATCGCTCTGCCCTAGCAGAGCACCCTCTCGGTCTCTTTGGAAGTTGGTCTCATTTTTCTTCGCACAGTTGTCATACTTAGCCATTGTTCTCAGGTAAAATAAACTTGGTAGCTCTTTCGGGATGATGTTGGATGAAATTTTTTGATGGGATTTCCTTGCTTTGTGAATGTTCTCTGTGAATGATACTGAGAATATTGATTTTTTTGTGAAATTTTTTGATGTTGCCCGATGTCTAAGGATATTCTCTGATGAATTGTTTGATGCTTTGTGAATGTTCTCTAAGTATATCGATTTTTTTGGATTATTTTGCTTTGTGGTGTCCTCTATGGATGCTGTCTGATTTCGATCTTGACTGATGCTCTGTGAATGATACCTATGAATGTTGTGAATCTCCATAAAGGAGATATATTTTTTGTCATCCATTTGTTATGTTTTGGGATGTTCCTGTGCATCCTTTGGATAAAACATTAAATATTATGCTGTAATGATATATGTACTGTCAGCTTTATTGTATTTTCATATATGATGTTGGTTTTTTCTTAGATGAACACCTTACATGAGCTGATAGTCTTTTTGATTGATGAGGATAATTATTGATAAGATATGATAACCACACTCATAAATACTGGTATCATTCGTATCGATGATGCTAGCATGCTGTTGAAGATGCCTTGTCGAATCCATCCATTTTTCGATCATGATCTCATTACAGACATGCTGAGTGGTCATCCAGATAGGGGTTACGATCACTTTATAATAATGAATATAATATCAACCAAACATGCTGAGTGTTCATACTTAGCCAAAAAAACCAACTCATACCTTAAACTTGGCCAAGGGCATTCTTATCTTTTTTGAAAAATTCATCCTCTATTCCTCATGGAATGGAGGCTTATTCCCATATCAACCAAACAGGACTTGGAGTAATACTGTATTAATTGCACTAGAATAAAGGTAGAATACCAGATTTTCTTCCAAACAGAAATCTGGAATAACAAGAGTGAATAGCTATTCACTGAAAATTTATATTTTTATTTCAGAAATAATATTTTGATAACCAAACACTACCTAAGGGAATGGCAAACATTATCTGCTTGTGCTCTGGGAATAAATAGCATCACTAGCGATACCAAATATCCCCAAAACGGCAAACCTTCGAGTCATTTACCCGCCTTATATTCTTTTGATCACCTTGGTAAAAAAAGGATTTCTTGGGCCCTCTACAAATTCCAAGCTGATACAATCATTGAAACAAATGGGGATTAGAGTTGGGCATTACATCACCTTCCAACATTCATCTGTTGTGGTTGAGGTGATGTTGGATGTATGCTCTAAGGGCCAGATTGGCTGATACTTGTAAAATATTCTTTGGGTATAATTTATAATTTGATTTTGATATTAATAAAATTAAGTTATTTTTATTCACATTATGTTTAATAGTATCTATGAATCGTCCACTAGGTTAATAGGTATGATAACATATATTCTCAAGAGTTGAGAATTTGAGACATGTGTTATTATAGTTAATTCATAAATTATTTTCAATCGTAGGATCATCATGAGGATGGTGATCGATCTAGAAGATTGACATATGATCGCTTCCTTCAGATAGATGATTCTTGAATCTATGGTGTGTAGATATCGGAGCGAAAGTACATGTGCTTGTTAAGAATAAAGGTACTAAGCGTGATCATTTACGAACAGTCACAAAAAAATTCATCTTCACATCAGTGACATGTTCATAGCTGCGGTTGTATGTTTAGTTCTCTGATCTAAGGTGCATTGGCCATTTATCTTGAGGGTATTATAGTTTAACTATACTATAACTTGGTCTCTTAGCCATATGGAGCCTTGAGTGTATGTTGGTTGCAGTATGTTTATTGTAGGATTTGGATTGCATCAAGATGGGATCTATCAACCTCTGTAGAAGAGGAGTAGTCCTATGTAGATCATGAGATTGAGTCCATAAGTCCATGGCCATGACACTATGAAAGATAGAAAGGTATTTCTATTGGGTTTCATATTGGATTCGAATCGAATGATTTTATCATATGACAGTGATGAGATTTGACGAGTTAATCTTGACCTCGATCCTGTCGGGACTCACGATAGAGAAATCAGATCATACGATAACTGCACCTAGAGAATTATCTCTCGATTCTACTGGCTTGCTATCATATATTGCTAGATGTCATTGATGGATTGTGAGAACTCACTAGGATCATGATGGATCTATGATTCTTGATAAATATGAGTTGAGATTGTTCCAACTCATTGAAAGGAGTTTCAATGATACTATGATGGAGATCATAGTATATCTGACTATCAGACAAAATTGATCCTATGAGGTCACACAATAAGAGATTTAATCTTAGATTGATCCAATTGAGCTTGTGAAGTCACAATTGGATTAGGATTTGATGAAATCATATTGGGTTTAGTTACACCATAACCCAAATTCTTCTCTGGATTTGGTTCCTTTTTTGATAAGGTTTAAGTCAAGTCAATAGCCTAATCAATTTGGGTATAGGGGGCACAACATTGGGTGCCTTGATGAGATTGGGTCAAGCCAAATTAGTTGGCTCATTTTCCAATTATTCTTCCTAAACCTATCCGTACTTGGCACAGAATTTTTGAAAAGAGATTAGTGGAGCACACGCCTCCTCTCTCCCTTGGAATGTCCTTATGTGCTTGCCACATGGAATTGTGTTGAGGAATGAGAAGGGCACACACCCCTCTCTAATTTTAGCGTGAGGAGGAGGTAGAAAGGGCACACGCCCCCTCTCTCTCTTGCTAAGAAAAGGACAAGTGGCTGCCAAGTCTTGGCGTCCACTTTTCTTTTCTTCTTTGAGGTGATTACATTCTATTTGGACTAGTTTATCTTGAAAAGAAAATCAGAATAAAAGGAAGAATTATTATATGATAATATCCATCCTTTTAAACCCCGATTGGATTTGAATTTGAACTTATGAATGAATTCTATTTAAGAGCTTTCTTTTTAGGTTCAAGGGTTATATGAAAATCTGATTTTCATACACCCTCCTCTTGTCTTCATGCCTACTCTCCCTTTCCACTCTATCCAATGCCCAAGAGTTGGGTGACTGCATTCCTATATACCTAAAGTTGTTAGGCAAATCCCTCTTGTGCTAAGAAAGTCTCAAGAATTGAGATCGAGAGAAGGAGATCAAGAGTTGATCCAGAAAGGCTCTCGAGAAGGATGATCCGAGGTTGATCCCGATGGATACCTATAGAGGTCAGATACTTACGTGGCTCAACCAGCGAACCTTTTTTAGATCCATATTTTTTAGATTGCGGTGTTCATCTAATCGCACAAGATGATGAGATCACCCCTCTCTTTTTACATGCTGATTTTTATTTTATATATTGATGTAAAATATGCTTAATTAATTTGATTTAGATCTATGCAAGGTATGCTAGATCGGTGAAAATTTTTTTAATTCCACTGCATCTGATCTGAACCGATTCGGTGCACCACCTAATCCTTCAACTGGTATCAAAGTCAGATTATTTAGATTATAGATCTAAATCGGATCAAATTTGATTCAGATATGATCTGAAGTTGTGATCAGATTTAAAAAATATTTAGATTAGATCTGAATTTATGCATGCTTAGTTAGATCTAAAAGTATTTTAGATTAAAAGTTTAGCATGCAATAGACTAAATTTGATATATGTGATATATGCATAGATTTAGTCTTATTATCTGACTAACCTAGTACTCTGAGTGGGTTGATCACCAGGCCTGTCCGGTCATAAGAGGAAGTAGGGATTAAAGTTTCTCTCTTATCCATTCGAAGGGTTCTCTTATGACATTTAGGGATATGATGTGGTTATATCCCATGAAGAAGAACAGGGAAAGAAAAAATTTAATTTTCTACAAAATCCTAGATCTAAGATCATAGGTTTTGATTGATTATGATGTATATTTTTGTTGTTTAAATATGAAAAATATTTGTAAATCTAAATTAGAACATTTGTTATGCACGTATGATCTAAAAACCTATGAAATCTGCTAAAACTTGCTGTTGGTATGCCTGCGGAGTCGACTGGAGTCCTGTTCGAGTCGACTCTAGTCCTTAGCAAGTTAACTCCTTTTTTTTGGAGTCGACTTGAGATCTTGTGGAGCCGGCTCGATTTGCTGACGAGCCGACTCAAGTTCTGCAAGCTAGGTAACAAGATTTTTGTTCAAAGAGCTGGTTCGATCTTTGATTCGAGCCGACTCACTATGACGAGTCAACTCGAGTCCACAGCGAGTCGATCCGAGGGTGAGAAGAAAATTTTGAAAATTTTTATATGTGATACAATTAAGTCTAAATTGTTTGGACATCTAATTAGGATCCGTGGACTTAATTAAGAATTAAGAAATAAAATTAAATAGATTTAAAAATTGAGAATTCAAAATCTAAGTCAATTTCATAACATATGGGTTCAGGGTGTGGGTAGCTCAATTAGATCTAGTTTGAGAGATTGATCAAATCGAATCAAATATTGGTTAGGAATGGATTAAATATGCTTATAACCAATCCAAATAGTTGTAGTTTGATCAGATCATTTAACAGCCAGATGTTATCGATCAACTTAAGACCTAATTCGACTTAATAGTTTGAGCTCGTATTAATAGGCTAACCTGATTAATTCTAATCAACCAATTGGCATCTAAGGTAAGTACATAGATGATGGTTCTTTAATTGATTCCATTGTCTAACCGGATCAATTCATTGGTGTTTAAGAAAAGCAATGGGGGGACCCCCACACATCTTAACTTATCTGACCATTTTGATGTTGGAATTTCATGATTTCATGCATGCAAAAATAGTCAAAATGAGTATGCAATGAAATTTAAAATTTTTAGATTAAATCTAATTAAATCTAAGTATGCATAAGATCAAATCTTAAAAATATAAACAAGATCATCATATGTAAGATAGAATTCAGATATAAAAATTAAATAAAAAAAATAAATAGAAAACATATCTTGGCACAGATCAATCTTCACTACGAACTGATAATCATGGATATTTTTCGAATGTCCTTATAGCTGCATAAGCATCCGACCTCTACGGATATCCACACGAGAGTTTGATCTGATCAAAAGCTTATTGATCTTATTGGGGTGCTAGCTTCCTTGCAAAGATCACATCTTGATGGTTGAAAATCTTCTTTTCTCTCAAGATATTTTTAGAAAAGAAGAAAAAATAGGAGGATGATGATCTCTACGCTAGAGATCATAAGAAGAATCCTTTTTTCTTTTTTCTTCCTATAATCTATGCACCAAATCTCTACACTGGAGATGTAGAAATTTTTGTCCAACTCTTGGACAAAGAGGAGAAAAAAATTCATATCCAAACAAGGATAAAAGAGAGAGAGATGTCCTAACAACCAACCTTTGGTTGTTTGTAAAGAAGAAGGGATAAGAACCATACCTCACGCCCCTCCTTTCATGCTGTGCACTCCCCTCCTTTTCTTCTATTTTTCTCACGCATCTTCTCTAGTTTTTGGCATCCATAAACTGATCACATCAGGTTATCCAATGCCACATAAGGTCCCTTGTTTAAATAGAGAGAGGAGATTGAGTTTGGGTAGGAGATAAGAGTCCAAATTCCTTTGGACTCTAGGAACTTTATGCCACACACATCCCTTTATTTTGTGCGCCCCATATCATATGGAAATAAGAGAGATTCCATGGATTATTACATGCTAAAAAGGGAGAGGGGGTGTGGAAAAATATGGCATCCAATCTGGTTGGTGTGGGGCTTTCTTATATGCATAGAGAGGAGGAGTTTCAATCTCATGGGACTCTTCTTTTAAGTGACTGATTTAAACCAATTTAAACTCTAACCAATTCTAATCATATTAAGAATTGATTAGATCCAAATAGATAGAAATTCAAATCAGATTTGAAGCCCAAACTATTTAGATTAGGTGTCACTTAATTAGAGAAGGAGTCTTAATCCTTTTAGACTCTCTCTTGGTGCTTAAGTTAAACTCAATTTAATCCTAATCTAATTAGGATTTGATGCACCCATAAAAATGAGTATTCCTAGTCCAAATAGAAATTCAAATATTCTTATTTAGATCCTAATCTAATTAAAAATTGAGTCAAATCCAAATCTTAATTCAATTAAGAATGAATCTCTCATGCTATTTGGTTATCTCATAACCCAATTAGGTTTGATCAAATCAAACCCATGTCAAGTTAAATTAAATCTAATTTAATTAGACTTGATACAAGTCCCATAGCTCAATCAAATTGAGCCAATTAGCAATCCAATTGCTAATTCATCCTCCTATAACTCACTAACTCTTTAGTGAGTTACTTAATGCAACTTTTGCATTGGATTAATCATCAATCAAATTGATAATCAAATCCTATCATGATTCATAATCGTAATTCAACCATCTGATCAGTTGAAAGTCTCTTTGTGTATGACCCCATAGATTCTATTCTGTTTGGTAGTGAGATATATTGCGATCTCTATCACAATATCATTGAAACTCTTTTCAATGGATTGAAATCATTCTAACTCTGCCCATCAAGGATCATCGATCATCAAGATGATGCTCGTGAGTCTCACAATCCATCGGTGACACTTAACAGTATGTAGTGGCAACCTAGCAGAATAAAAAGTGATGAATCTCTAGGTGTAGTTAACGTATGATATAGTCCCTCTATCGTGAGTCCCGATCAGATGGCAGGTCATGGATAAATCTTCAAATCTCATCATCGGTCATATGATAGATTCAATCAGTTCGAGTCCATATGTGATTATCATGAAAACTCTTTTTCATTAATCACACTGCTATGACCATAGACTTAAAGACTCAGCTTCTTAAATCTTATAGGACTACTCCCTTCTGCTAAGATCGATAGATTCCATCTAGGTTCACATCCTACTTTTATAGTGGATCAACTGTCGCCAACATCCACTATAAGAGCTCATTGAGATCTATATTTATATGTCAGTCAAACTCCAGCAGTCTCACTGCGAGCAGCTGTAACATCACAAGTCAAAGGACCAGTCATACAACTGCAGCATCGAGAAAGTCACTAACGAGTGAGCAGACATCTATGTGACTTTTCATGTTGGTCACGCTCAGTGCTAGTTATTCTCTAACAATCACCTGCACTCTCGCTCTAGTGTCTTTACACCGTAGACTCAAGACCCATATATCAGAAGAAAGCGATTCGTGTATTGGTCTATCTGGATCAATCACCATTTTCATGATAATCCTATGACCAGAAAAAATTTAGGAATTAACCATCAATGACACATATCTCAAATTCTCAATTTTTTAAAAATATGTGTCATCATCTTGTTAATTTCTTGGATGATTCGTGGACACATAAAATATAAATAGTAATATAAATACCCATAAAATATAAAAATATATCTTAAAAATATAATATGCGTCAGCTAAGCTTGACTTCTAGGGCATACATCCAACAATCTCTCATTTGTACTAAAGACAATCTATCATGTATCAAGCCCCATCTTCACAAGACAGGCTTTAGTCTCTAGCTAGCTAAGTGACTTACCAGTGCGTTATCTACATCTTATGTAGAGTTTGCTCTTTGCACCTCTATATATTACTACTTGAGGTAGTCACGTGTTCTACTGTTTTATGTACTTTAGTATCTGGTGAGACCTAAGCTCCTTAGCAAGGGCTATGGTGCCATTGTCTTTGTAGTATAGTATCATAGTATCTGATGGTATGACATCTAATTTTGCAACTAATATTAAAATTAGAATGCATCCTACACATCTACAGTGTACTCGACTTCCATCAATCGATTATTTAGAATCCTTTCAAGATATCAACATGATTACACCCATGATGTAGACATTCTATCATCAACGATAGATATAAAATTTAAATTAGTGTATCCTCCCACTCTTAGCTTTGATCTTTCTCTAAATTAAGACAAATCCTGAGTTCTTCTCAAGAGCTTAAGGATGTTTTCACAGCAATTCAGTGCTCTTAGCCTGGATACAACTGATATCTACTCGTGACATTCACAGTATTAACTATATCAGTTTAAGTACATTATATGGCATATATATATGCCCAAAAAGATATCAGACCTCTCTTCGAGATTTCTATGCTGAACTCTTTCAGCATCTACTCTCTGTACTTTATATGTGAAAACACAAACATCCAATTCACTATCTTTATAGATCTTTAGGACACTTGCTTTATATTTTTCATGGAGAATTCTATATTCAATCATATTTTAATCGATGTAAGTATTGGACACTCCTACTGACCCTTTTGGAAACATGTAGTTCCTCATATCTGATCAAACAATTTGATCATATCATCAAAATGAATGTTCCAACTGCAAGATTATTTCAGACTTTGTGATCTCATATCACGAGAAGTAAAATTATGAGCCACTCCATATAGAAATCTTCAAAAGATATCTGATCAGAAAAGCTAATTCATATTCTTTTCTTGGAGTCAATGTCAAACATCGCCTCATAGTAGGTTTTGGGATCATCTCTATGTTCCCAATCTTCCATGAGAAATGATTTTCTCTACATCTTCTGTTAAGCATACCCAAGTACCTTTCAAGAGGATTGGATATCCTACTATGTGTATGAGGTGGAGGAGGAATATACATCTACTGGCTCATCAAGAATAGATTCTTTAGGTCTTATAGCTCGCTGCTCATCAGAGACACTCTCTTTGAGCTTAACCTTCCTCCCACTGCTTCATCTTGGTTAAATAATTTTTTAAGAAGATAGCATGTCAGGTCACAATCATATTATAATCCTTTCAGAAGGTAGTATCCTAAACTCTTTTAGGATGAGCTTTATAGACCTATCCTCTAACATATTTGCCCACTGTCTTTGATACAGATTGGTCATCTTTGAATCTTGAAATAATTAAGATTCAGTCCTCACCATGTCATATCTTATACGGTGTGATAGAAACAGATTTAGAGAGAACCCAATCCCATGGAAATAAAGCATATCTCTAAAGAAACAAAATAAATCAGTGAATTACATCATGGACCAGATCATATCTCATATAGTTCCATGACTCTTCTTATCTCGTTGAGCTGAGATGTACTAAGAGGGATCCAATATAAAACTATATCATTTTATGAGATAATCAAAAAATTTCTTTCTTTGATATTGTATCCTCGATCTGATCAAAATATCTTTAGAAAATTTTTGATTTATTTCTCTACTTTACATCTGAATTCTTTGAATCTTTCAAAAATTTTAGATTTATATCTCATATACTTACCTATACCATGACTGCTCATCGATAAAGGTAATGAAGTAGAGACAACTCCTTTGTTAGCACATCATATGGGCTATACATATCAAATGTATATAAGAATAGGTATCTCAGTGGTCTTTTTTTTTTTATCCCACAAGAGTAGTTTGGTCATATTTTCTCAAAGAGATGATGCACAAACTAGATATGACTCAACAGTCAATGAGTCCAAAAGCCCATATTTTTTTAGTTTGTTAATCATTTCTTCTCCAATATGACTTAGCCTAAGGTTCTATATATACTTAAGATTTATCTCAATTTTGGATCTCTCAGATCCAATGGCATTCACTGCTTGCTCAATTAAGTTCACAGATGCATCACCATGAAAATGATAGAGACTATTTCTAAAGACTAAATCTAAACGATAATCACAAAAGATAGATACCCATGGCGATAGTAGCAACTCTTGCCCTATTGTCAATTTTAAAGGTTACTTCCTCAGCCCTCTATCTTTCCATCAACTCTATATAAAATCACTAGAGTCTATAGCTCAACTGGGAGAAGAAAAAATTATAAGGATAGTATTGAGCAATTTCGACATACCTACTCTAGGCGTGTCTTTGTTTCTTTAGGTTCTCTAAGTATTTACCTCTGAACTCTTTCAAGGTTCTTTTGTTACCAACACTTTGAGCAATTCAGATAAAATATCAAGATGATCTTTTATATGGTAGTTTATCATAAACTATCTATATAAACTAAACAAAAATTGCAGGATCAAATCTATAAGCAATTCTTTATGTATGGTCATGTTGAGCTTTTTAAGCTCCTTAATGTTCTTGATCATTATCAAATAACGATCATAGGCTAACTGCCCATCACACATCACATGCGCTGTGTGACTCTGATCACCTCACAATACTTGTAGATGAATCAATATATCGTTGGCAGTGAACATGTACTCATGCATATATTGGAGTTTATCTAACATGGACTTTAACATATAGCACTTATTTTTACTGATATTGTCCATCCACTCATCAAGTATAGCTCGTTGACTTTGGATTGGATATGTTGTTAACATCAGAATAATTTGATAGAGAACATTGCTTAATTTTTTAAAATTAAGAATAATTCTTAGGTTTGTGAGCCATTCTTGTAATTGGATTTGGTTAATCGGTTGATATCTATGATTTGAGCTGGAGGATTGAAAGCTGACACAATGAATAGCAGAGAGCAAAGATTTTAGTTAGATATTTATACTTATTTTATAATTTATTCTAAAAATTTTTATATACAAAAAGAGACTCCCATTATTTTATCAGATCTTCCATACTCTCCAGATGGAGAAACGAAAATCCTAACATGACAACTGAGTTTCTAGTGGGTGTTGCGGTCCCACCGATGCCGTGCACCTCACCTAACAGTTATTGGTAACACGAACAAACACTGATGCATGGATAACTCTTTACCCAGGTGCTTCTTTAAGCATATTGTAGCTATTTGATCTCTAAGTCATGTGGGCTCACCTAACAGTTATTGCCCATATTTTTTAGTTAAGTCAGACCCACCATTCACAAGCAGGTGCAAAGCCATCATTGGATCTCTCACCTAATAGTTATTGGACCCAACCTCATTTTTATCCTGGAATAACTCTTTGCTAATAGAGTGGTTGCGTATTTTCGATACAACTGAACCACTGTGATCAGTCGAGAACAATCAATATCGATAGTACGTCCGTACATCTACAACGATGGAAGACTATTGGACTTAATATTTATGAAGAGATTTTAGATTAAGATCTCATCTAATCAGTCATCATATGACTGATCTAATTGACATGGGCTAAATCAAATCGCCAAGCAACCATATTTGAGCCTCAATCTTTTAAATTGGCCAGATAAGTGAAGATTGGTAGGAGTCCTCCTATTGCTTTCTTTAGACATCAATAAATTGGTCAGATCAACAAACGAAATTAATTAAATAATCACCTTTCAATTACTTGTCTTAGACACCAATTGGTTAATTGGTCCAAATAGGTTAGCTTAGATGAATCAGATTCGAGCCATAGGATCGAATTAGGTTCTTAGGTTAATTGATTCTACATATGTGGTCAATCGATTTGATTGACAATAATTGTATAATCTTAAGCTCTATTGACCTCACCCTAATCAACACTTGACTTAGTTTGATCAACTGTTAAATCAATTTAGACCCAATATGATCAAATCAGAAATCCTAGATATAATCAAATTACATAACCTAATTTGATCTATCCATAATCAATCTTTCATGTACAAACATTAATTTTAGATCTAAATTTTTTACATAAAAAATATATTTTGATCTTAAAATAATTTTAGATAATACATATAAACATATATTATATACATGAATAAGTTCAGGTCATAGAAATAAATTTTAGTCCTAAATATACTTTCATATATTATATATATAAATCAAAATAGATTTCGAAACTCTTTTCAGATCTAAATAACAAAATATATATCACATATATGTTAAAAAATTAGATCTAAAATTTTATTTAATTAAAAATTTTAACATCATTCTAGGACAACTATACAGCATAACAAGTTATGCCAAGGCAACCTTATGTCAGAACGATATCAAAAACTTTTAGATCTAAAATTTTTCTCTACAGATTTCAGATCTAAATCTTAATCTCATACATATGATGTGGCTCTGATACTACTGTTAAAATTTTATAGTTTCATGCATGCAAAAATAATCAAAATGAGTATGCAACGAAATTTAAAAATTTTAGATTAAATCTAATTTAATCTAAGCATGCATAAGATCAAATCTTAAAACTATAAATAGGATCATCATATGTGAGATAGGATTTAGACATAGAAATCAAATAGAAAAAAATAAATAAAGAATACATCTTGGCATGGATCAATCTTCATCATGAACTGATTATCATGGATATCTTCCGATGGTTCTTTGTAGCCACATAAGCGTCCGACCTCTATGGATATTCACATGAGACTTTGATGTGATCAGAAGCTTATTGATCTCACCGGAGTGCTAGCTCCCTTGCAAAGATTGCATCTTGATATTTGAATTTTTTTTTTCTCTCAAGACACTCTTAAAGAAGAAGAAAAAGTAAGAGAATGATGATCTCTACGCTAGAGATCATGAGAAGAATCTTTTCTTTTTTTTTCTTCCTATAACCCTGACCAAATTTCTACACTAGAGATGTAAAAATTTTTGTCCAACTCTTGGACAAAGAGGAGAGAAAAATCTATGTCCAAACAAGGATAAAAGAGAGAGAGAAATGTCCTAACAACCAACCTTTGATTGTTTGTAAGGAAGAAGGGATAAGAACCATACCTCACGCCCCTCTTTTCCATGCACTCCCCTCCTTTTCTTCTATTTTTCTTACGCATCTCCTTTGGTTTTTGGCATCCATAAACTGATCACATCAGGTTAGCCAATGCCCTATAAGGTCTCTTGTTTAAATAGAGAGAGGATATTGAATTTGGGTAGGAGAAAAGAGTCCAAACTCCTTTGGACTTTAGAAATTTTATGCTGCACACATCCCTTTATTTTGTGTGCCCTATATCACATGGAAATAAGAGAGATTCCATGGATTATTACATGCTAAAAAGGGAGAGGAGGCATGGAAAAATATGGCATCCAATTTGGTTGGCGTGGGGCTTTCTTATGCGCATGGAGAGGAGGAGTTTCAATCTCATGGGACTCTTCTTTTAAGTGACTGATTGAAATCAATTTAAATTATAACCAATTCTAATCATATTAAAAATTAATTAAATCCAAATAGATAAAAATTTAAATCTAATTTGAAGCTTAAACTATTTAGATTAGGTGTCACCTAATTAGAGAAGGAGTCCTAGTCCTTTCGGACTCTCTTTTGATGCTTGAGTCGAACTTAATTTAATCCTAATCCAATTAAGATTTGATGCAATCATGAAAATGAGTATTTCTAGTCTAAATATAAATTCAAACATTCTTATTTAGATCCTAGTCTAATTAAGAATTGAGTCAAACCCAAATCCTAATTCAATTAAGAATGAATCTCTCATGTTATTTGGTTATCTCATAACCCAATTAGGTTGGATCAAATCAAACCCATATCAAATCAAATTAAATTTAATTTAATTAGACTTGATATAAGCCTCATAGCTCAATCAAATTGAGCTAATTAGTAATCTAATTGTAAATTCATCTTCTTATAACTCACTAACTCTTTAGCGAGTTACTTAATATAACTTTTACATTGGATTAATCATCAATCAAATTGATAATCAAATCCTATCACGATTCATAATCATAATTTAATAATCATAATTCAACCATCTGATCAATTGAAAGTCTTTTTGTGTGTGATCCCATAGGTTCTATTTTGTTTGATAGTGAGATATATTATGATCCCTATCACAATATCATTGAAACTCTTTTCAATGGGTTGGAATCATTCCAATTGTGCCCATCAAAGATCATCGATCATCAAGAGGATGCTTGTGGGTCTCACAATCCACTAGTGACATCTAGCAGTATGTAGTGGCAATCCAGCAGAATAAAAAGTGATGAATCTCTAGGTGTAGTTAATGTATAATACAATCCTTCTATCATGTGTCCCGACCAGATGACAGATCATGGATAAATCATCAAATCTCATCATCGGTCATATGATAGATTCAATTAGCTCGAGTCCATATGTGATTATCATGAAAATTCTTTTTCATTAATCATACTGTTATGGCCATAGACTTAAAGACTCAACTTTTTAAATCCTATAGGACTACTTTCTTCTGTTAGGATCGATACATTCCATCTAGGTGCACACCCTACTCTTATAGTGGATCAACTATCACCAACATCCACTATAAGGGCTCATTGAGATCTATATTTATGTGTCAGTTAAACTCCAGCAGTCCACTGCGAGCAGCTGTAATACCACAGGTCAAAGAATCAGTCATACAACTGCAGCATCGAGAAAGTCACTAACGAGTGAGCAGACATCCATGTGACTTCTCGTGTTGGTCATGCTCAGTGTTAGTTATTCTCTAACAACCACATACACTCTCGCTCTAATGTCCCTATACTGCAGACTCGAGATCCATTTGCCCAAAGGAAGTGATTTGTGCACTGGTCTATTTGGATCAATCACCATCTCCATGATGATCCTATGATCAGGAGTAATTTAAGAATTAACTTTTTGGATGATTCATGGATATATAAAATATGAATAGTAATATAAATATTCATAAAGTATAAAAATATATCCTAAAAATATAATATGCATCAGCCAAGATTGGCTTCTAGGGCATATATTCAATATTTGGAAGATTATGTTTTGTTTTAGGTTACTTTATTGAACTCGAGCTAGCCTATGCCACTAAGTTAGTCATAACCATTATGACTAATTAAAGAATAGACCTAAATTATATTTTTCTAATAAAATATTAAGTATAGTGGTCTTTCACCGTTGTAGCTGTGCATGCTCTTTTCGGGATTGATTATTCTCAATTGGATACAGTGGTTCAATTGCACTGAAAAGATGCAACTATGACTATTAAGCATGAGATGCTGTAGAGTGGAGATGGAGTTGGACTCAATATTTTGGATACGGTGAAAGTCTCAATGACAGATTCATTTCGTGCAAATGGTGGATCTGACTTAACTAAGGAGTGGGCCAATATTCTGGACACAGTGAGGCTTCATAAATTAGAGACCGAAGATGGCGGTATCATGTTTGGAGAATCATTGATAAGAGTTATCCACTTATTGGTCGATCCATCATCAATAACTGTTAGGTGAGATGATGAGTCAATTTGTGAGACCGCAGCACCCACTAAAAATTTTTGATCATGGAGGTTTTCGTATCTCTATTCGGAGAGTGTGGAGATCTGAAAAAAATAATAAAAGATCTAATTTATTTTTAAAATAAAATTTTTAAAATAAATTGATTAAGTCAATTATAAAATATAACTAGAAACTTTGACTCTCTACAGAAATAATGTCTGCTTCAAATCTCCTTGTCAGGATCCTAGAAATCAATAGATTGATTGGATCAAATTTTAAGGATTGGCTTTGAAATTTAAAAATTATTTTGAGTTCTGAGAAATTGATCTATATCCTTGACTAGGACCTTCTCACTTTACCGGTCCATTCGATCGCTAATCAGAGAGCGTCTCATAAGAAGTGGTTGGATGATGACAACAAGGTTAGGTGCTACATATTGACATCAATGTCTAACGAATTGCAACGTCAATATGAGAACATGAGGACTGCCAGGCAAATATTGGTTTACCTACAAGAGTTGTATGGTGAATAGAGTCGTGCAGCTCACTACGAAGTGTCCAAGTGACTCTTCAAAGCTAAAATGCATGATGGGCAGTCGATCCACGATCATTGTTTGACAATGATCAAAGACCTTGAAGAGCTTGAGAAGCTTGATATGTCCATGGATAAGGACTTATAGGTTGATCTCATTCTACAGTCCTTGACTGATTCATATGGGTAGTTTATTATAAACTTTCATATGAATAAGATCTAGTCCATCATCTATGAGTTGGTCAACATGCTGATCACTATTGAGGGTACCTTGAAGAGTTTAAGGAGCTTTGTGCTTGCTATGGAGCAGATTTCTTCTAAGAGAAAGTCTACTGAGAAGAAGAAAAAATTTGTGAAGAAGCAGAAGGTAGAGAGAAAGAAGAAGAACAAGAAGGAAATGCTGAAGAAGAAAGCCGTCGAGAAAGGAAAGTATTTCCATTGTGATGTTGACGGCCATTGGAAGTGGAACTATCCTGCTTACTTGGCGGGGCTAAAGAACAAGAAGGAAGGACCTTTTGAAGGTATGCTTGTCATATAAACAAACTTGACAGTTTCTTTTATATCCAGTTGGATGCTTGACTCTGAATCTAGTGCTCATCTATACACTTCTTTGCAGGATCTTGAGAATAACAGAAGGTTGAGGGATGGTGAAATGATTCTACGTGTCGGGAATAGAGCAAAAATTACTGCTGTGACTATGGGAATGTACCATCTTCGACTACCCTTAAAGAATATTTTGTTGTTGAGAAACTGTTATTTTGTACTTGCTACGAGCAGAAATTTAATTTCTATATCTTGTTTAACGTAGGAAGACTATATAATTAGTTTCTTTAAAGACCACTATACTATTTATTTGAAAAATAATAAAATTGGAAGTGGTTTCCTTATCAATGGTCTTCTTCAGTTACATGTTGATGTATCTGTTAATTATGTTGAGCAAGATATGAATGTCATAGGTTCTAAACGTCCTAGAGATAACGTAAACGAAAAGCATAAGTGGCACCTAAATCTAGATCATATTGGAGAAGACATGACTAACAGATTGAAAAAAATCAAATTTTTGGATTCGTTGACTTTTGAGTTATATCTGGTTTGGGAATTATATTTTCAAAAAAAAAATGATCAAGCTTTCCTTCGTAGGACTTGGGAAAAGGACCACAGAAATACTAGCTCTGGTACATTCTAATGTTTGTGGCCCATTCGATGTGCTAGCCAGAGGAGATTTTTCTTACTTCATTACTTTTACTGATGATTTTTCACGATGTGGATATGTGTACCTTGTGCATCATAAGTCTAAAATTTTTAAAAAATTCAAAAAATTCAGACATGAAGTAGAGAAACAAATCAAAAAGTTTCTTAAAATTCTTCAATCAGATCGAGGAGGTGAATACCTTAGTAAAAATTTTTTGAATTATCTTAAGGAGTATGGCATAGTTTCACAGTGGACTCTACCTAGAACGTCTCAACTCAACGAAATTTCAGAATGAAGAAATTAGACCTTATTAGATATCATTCGTTCTATGATGAGCATCATAGATCTTTCTATTTTTCTTTGGATACATAGCCTTTTGACTGCCATTTATGTATTGAATAGAGTTTCATGTAAAACTGTTCCTATCATACCATATGAGATGTAGTATGGTAAGAAATTAAGTCTAAGTCGTCTCAAGATTTGGAATTGTCCAGCTTATATCAAACGACAATAGGCGGACAAGTTAGAAAGCAGGTCCCTTAGAGCTTATTTTATTGGATATCTTAAGGAATCGTTAGGATATTATTTCTATCTTTCAGAAGATCATAATGTGATTATGAGTCGACATGCAGTCTTTCTTGAAAAATAGTTTATTCAGGATGGAGATATGGAAAGACATATTAGGCTTGAGGAGAGAGTCTCTGAAGAGCAGTGAGTCTTAGAACCTGAGGAACCTATTCAGTCTTAGCTGGCTCACACACTTCCTCCTCCACCTCATAAGTCTAGTGGGGTTTTTCATCCTCCTAAGAGGTACTTCGATATTATCTCAGAGAATGTAGAGAAAATATTTCTCACAAGAAATAGGGTACATAGAGATGACCCCAAAATCTATAACGAGGTGATATTAGATACCGACTTCGAGAAGTGGTTCGAGGCATTAGAGTCAGAAATTGACTCGACGAACTCAAACTAAATTTAAACCTTGGTAGATCTACCTGAAGGTATTATATCTATTGGGTGTAAATAGATCTTCAAGAGAAAGATAGGTGCAGATGGAAAGGTGGAGACTTTTAAAGCTAGGCTCGTGGCGAAAAGGTATAGTCAGTGTGAAGGTGTTGACTATCAGAAAATCTTCTCGCTTGAGGCCATGCTTAAGTTTATCCAAACACTGCTTGTCATTGCAACATATTTTGATTACGAAATATGACAAATAGATGTGAAAATAGTATTGTTGCCCAGCTATGCAACCCAAGGGGAGATAAATTAGGTTTTTAAAATTTTAAAGTTAATTTAGAATCACAAGGATTAGGTAATAATAAGCAAGTTATGTGTAGTAAGTTGTTTAAGCTAAGTGTAGAAATGAGATGCAAGAATATAAAAAAATAAAAAAATTTAGATAGAGAGCAAGTATGCACACTACAAACAAACAAGATTTATAGTGGTTTGTGTAGGATTTCGGAGTGGGCATGTACAGTGAAAACATAATGGATTTTAAAATTTTAATAAAGAAATCTTAAATATTAAACCCTTAAACCAGTATCTCCTTGATGATTAACAATCATATATAATATAAATTCAAGATTAAATTTAAGTTATAGAAGAATACCTGCAGCGCTTAATCCAAATTTCGGCAGAACCTCCACCAGGTGCCCAAGTGTTCACCCTCCAACGGTAATCCACACAGGGCTATGATCAGGACACCAACTCTTTGAGATGATTTCTCCTCCAAAATTCTCACTCTGAGAATTTTTTTGAACACCAAGACCTCAAGACGCTCTTCCTCTTCTCCTAGCCTTCCTATCCCTACCTTTCTTCTCTCCTTGTCTTCCTTAATTCTCTTCCTAGACTCTTGTCCTAAAATCGGACTTGTCCTTTCTATTTTTGAACTTTTCCTAACAAGAGAAGGAAGAGACTAATTGGACAATAGGGAGAGAATGTTAGAAAGAAAGGAGAAATTAAAAATCTGAATGAATCCAATCCCCCGGCGCACCCCCCTTTAAATACTTAGCGATGGGTTGCCTTCGGAAATTTTTCGCGTCCCTTCCACGCGCCATCTCGCATCCATCAAAAAATCTCACACCTCCTGATGAATTCTCATGCCTATTTGGAAGTTTTTGACACATGGAAATCATCGAAAAAAAATCCAAGAGATGCTTCATGCAGAAGGACTCTTCGAAATATTTTTCTCGATGATTCTTTGATGAGTCGCACAGCTTCGTATGGCATAATTTTTTTCCACCACCCATCAATGTAATTTTGTCCATCCAATAGCCAAAAATCAAGGCACTAACATGAGAATATTGTAGAAAAAAAATTCAGATTAAAAAGTGGCATGACAAATGGGTTAGAGTCCTTCACAAGTTGGACTCTTGGTCAGGCGCATGGATCAGGCTAACAGGATTTCCAACTTCAACGAATTTCCACGATTAAATAATAAGGAATTTTAACTTCAAAAAAATTCTTGACACTCAAAATAAAGTTAGAAATCATCCAAAATTTTTTTTCATCATGGAACATAGGATAAACTCGAGGATGAGGCGTCCTATCTCATGGGATGCGAAAACTATTTCTGCACACAAAAACTGCACCCACGCACAAGAAAAATTCTTGACTCGTGGATAATTGGTTTCCTAGCTCCAAATTTTCAGTACATGCAGAAAAGGGCTGAACCAACTCAAATATAAAATTGGTTTGAATTAATTTGGCCTTAATTAGCCCAATCTGGAATCAATTTTAAACCCAATTCGAAACAAGGAGCTAGTTTTTGCAACATGTGCTAGCATGTCAATTTTGCAAACATGATCTAATCCAATTAGACCCCTGATCAATACCCTTTGTGTGTGACCCATTGGGTTCCATATCTAGCCAGCAATAGGTCCGAGTTCAAGTCGATTTGATTTGATTAGAATTTAATCTAACTGATCTAGATCCAATCGAGCTAACCCGATTTCAGCAATTAGAACTCTTTCTAATTGGTGATTGAATTAAACTCTTTAATTCGATCAAACCCATAAGACAAGATTGACGTCTAGCAATGTATCATGTCTATCTAGAAGATATAAAATTTTTGATGGAAATACCAAAAATACCCTTCAGTAGAAAGTTATCGTGCAATTTGATCCTGCAATCTCCCTACACACCGAATATGACTCTGGATATGGAATGATGTCAAATCCAATATCATACTCATATTTCTCTCAATCTTATATGATGATTCAATTAATAAAATATTAGAAACTCTTTCTAATTTTTATTCTGCTTTGATCAAAGGTTTCCTGAATCATCAATCGATCAGAACAAGTAGGATACGATTTCCTCTTACCAGGAGTGATCGATTCCATGTTGACCTACTCATAACCTCCATACACATTCTACCATATCTAGAACATCCCGTACATGACTAAGTCATGAATGAGTGTGAACCAAAAAATATGGATTCATATATACAAGGTTCTATGGTAGTCTCAGGTCAAAGGATTACATGCACAACTCCCACTATAAAAAAACATCTCTTGACAGGTAAGTTAATTCCATAAGATGTTTCTTAAGTCGGATCAATTCAGTGAACTCATTCTCTAATGAGCACCCACTTTCTTGTATTAGTGTCTCACACAAGTGGCATATGAGATCCGCCACCCTCTCCATCGAGCATACATAGAAAGTGCTAATCTATCCGGAACATTGATCTCCTACTCAATGCTCCTATGACTAGGAATATTCTAAGTCAGAATTTTTAAAATTTTAGGTCTCATAGGTATGATCTCATCATAACCCTAAACCTATTTTCCTGATTTATGGAGTTCATCATAATCATTACTAAAGTAAGATGCAACATATGATGAAAATACCTTTTATTATTTAAAGAGTCAATACATAAGTCTGAAAGATTACAAGGAAAACCCATCAAAATACAAATTTCGATTGGCTTGTAGGGCATATTCCTTTCAGTTTGGTGCCAACCTTACACTTACATCCACTCCCCAAGCTCTTACTTAAAAATTTAAATCCACTAAAATATATTTAATAAGAATACAACATTGATACCTCTAACTCTAGCTAACCCAAGCTAGAACATTTATTTCTCGGGTATAAATCAATCTAATACAATTCGATTCAAGGTTCGGATCAATCTATCCAAGTTTTGGAACCATTCCAATACTAAAAATCAAGACAAAAGCAGAGTAAGAGATTTACTGAGAAGAAATACAAGTTTAGCTCCTTTAATGAGCAAATAAAATCTTAAATACACTTTACACAACAAAGAAGAAGCTTTTTTGATTTTTCTCAAGATTGTTGAAGACTTGAATAAGCTCTTGAGGGGTTGGTATGCTTGAAATGAAAGCTTCTTTTGTTTGAAGAGGGCTTTTTGCTTAGGGTTGAAATGAATGCTTGAATCTCTTATATTTTTTCCTCCTTTAAGTGTCTTTATATCTTCAATAGATGCTAGAGACAAATCTGGGCTGAAATAGAGCTATTGGAGTACATTAAATGAGTATTAAATATGGTCAAAATGAGCTGAAAAATTAGTCGTTATGAAGATTTTTCATCACAGGGGTCGACTCATAGGGTCGACCTCTGTGGTGCAGAGTAGAAAGTCACTATTCTGTATCTTTGACCTGCATAGCAATAGAGGTCAACTCATAGGGTCATCCCCTTTAGGTGTGCCAGTCAAAAATAGCATACTGTTCAGTCCCTTTTGACAGAAATCAACTCATAGGGTCGACTCTTTTCTTTAAACTTGATTTTTTCTCAAAATATATATTTAAAAAATATGAAATTATCTTTAATAAATCATAAATCTTCTGTTCTTGCTTTTGAGGCTCTTGAATTAGAATTTGATAAAATTATAATTTTACTCCTAAAATACAATAAATCTTTTTTCAAGCCAAAATCATTAGTAACCCCCTCAAATGTATTGTAATCATCAACATTAATTTATGGAGCAACAATCTCCCCCTTTTTGATGATGATAAAATACTTGAGTAAAAGTAAAATATAACATATATAAAGCATTGATATGCATCACTTAAACATTATAGTCAGTTGTTTGAATAAAATACATCATGAGTAGTTTGCAGATTAATTTTTAAAATAGCTTATAAGATTATTTTCTTTTGACAAATTTGCTTATTGCTCGATTTTATTTCTCTACTCTTCTTTTTTGACAACATCAATTAAGATCACTACTCTCCTTTTTAAAGAAAAATAAAAAAGACTCCCCCTTACTATGGCAATCATAAAGAACATTTCAATTTGCTCATAGAGGATATTGCCATTCATAAAAATCAATCCAAATGATACTACATTCATAGAAGTTAAAAGCACATATATATATATCCAAAATGACATAAGTGTCACATTACATAAGAGTCAAGTCAAAATACAGCTTTCCATTGGTCAATCAGCCAACAAATACAAAGGCCATAAGCTAGATCCTAGACATAAAAGATTAACTATGCTAGATCTAATAGATATCATGGCTAGAGGGATAAGAATCAGAAGAGTCAGAGATATGATGAGGAGTCTCAGGATCAAAGCCACGGGCATATCCTCGACCACGTCTGCCTCGACCATAGGTAGAAGTACCGACACAAGCAGAAGAGCGAGAAGGTCCTCAAGCCTGGGAAGCTATGGACTGTGCTAGGAAAGAAAGTCTGATGGTGTCCAATTATTCCAAAGCTCTCGTCAAAGACTGCATCAAGGTACCAATCTGAGTAGAACAGTCTCACTGGAGCCCCGGATCTTCATCCTCAAAAAATCAAAGCCACTCTACAAAATACCTTGAAGCCTAGCCACCTCTGCAGACAGATCAGAGACCTCCATAATGTTCTCTTGCGGTTGGGGAAGGGCTAAGGCTAATACCTGCCTCTGTAAATCTAAAACTCTGTCCGTTAGTTTCAGAATACATTCCTCAAGCTCCTCAATTCGTGCGGACTGAGCTGTAAGCATCTGAAAGAAAGTAGAGATATGAGGGATCAAAGTCTGGTCTGAAACAGCCTGAGATGTCATCCTTTGAGTAAGACCTGAGGTGACAAACTGTTGGGATAAAATGAAGGCAACCCGTTGGGACATCAACTCAATCTGATCATCTGCAAGTCTAACCTCTGAAGGATCTACTCTGCTCCCAGACTGTGAGATAGAAACATGCCTCCTCACTGATAACAAAGAAACCTTGAAAGAGTTCAGAGGTAAATACCTGGAGAGTCTGAAGAAATAAAGACACACCTAGGTAGGTATGTCAAGATTGCTTAATGCAATCCTTACGATTTTCTCTTCTCCTAGTTGAGTTTTAGACTCTAGTGTAGAATCGATGGGAAGGTAGAGGGCTGAGGAAGTGACCCTTAAATTGGCTATAGGGTAATAGTTGCTGCTGCAGCTATGGGTATCTATCCTTCGTGATCATCATTTGGATTTAATTTTTAGAGATGGTCTCTATCATTTGTATGGTGATGCATATGTCAATTTACTTGAGCAAGTAGTGAATGCCATTAGATCTGAGAGATCCAGAATCGAGATAAGCTTAAAGTATATGTGGACCCTTAGGCTAAATCATATTGGAGAAGAAATGATTAACAAACTGAAAAAATATGGGCTTGGGATCATTGACTGTTTAGTCATATCTTGCTTGTGTATCATCTCTTTGAGAAAATATAACCAAGCTACTCTTGTGGGATAAGAAGAAAAGAATCACTGAGATACTTATCCTTGTACACATTTGATGTGTGTAGCCCATGTGATGTGCTAATGAAGGAGTTGTCTCTACTTTATATATGAGATACAAATCTAAAATTTTTGAAAGATTCAAAGAATTCAGATGTAAGTAGAGAAACAAATCGAAAAATTTCTATAGGTACTTCGATCAGATCGAGGATGCAATACCAATAAATTTTTTTTTTGGTTATCTTATAATATGGCATAGCTTCATATTGGATTGCTCTTAGTAAATCTCAGCTCGATGAGATAAGAAGAGTCAAGGGACTATATGAGATATGATCATGGAACTTCACTGATTTATGTTTCTTTAGGGACATGCTTTATTTCTATGAAATTGAATTCTCTCTAAACCTGTTTCTACCTCACCGTATGAGATATGGCATGGTGAGAACTGAATCTTGATTATTCTGAGATTCAAAGATGTCCAACCTGTATCTAGGACAGCAAGTGGATATGTTAGAGGATAGGTCTATAAAGCTCATCCTAAAAGAGTTTGGGATACTACTTTTTGAAAGGATTGCAATGTGATTGTGACCCGACATGCTATCTTCTTGAAAAATTGTATGACCAGGATGAAGCAGTGGGAGGAAAGTTAAGCTCGAAGAGAATATCTCTGAAGAGCAACGAGCTATAGGACCTTAAGAACCTATTCATCATGAGCCAGTAGACGTATATTCCTCCTTTATCTCGTACACATAGTAGGATCTCCAATCTTCTCGAAAGGTACTCAGGTATGCTTGACAGAAGATGTAGAGAAAGTCATTTCTCATAGGAGATGGGAGCATAGAGATGATCCTAAAAGCCTAAAATAAGACGATGTGAGACATCGACTTCAAGAAAGAGATGTGAAATAGCTTTCTTGAGAAGAGATCTTCTGAAGATTTTTATATGGAATAGCCTATGGATTTTATTTCTTGTGATAAGAGATCACAAAGTTTATAATAATCTTGAAGTTAGAACCGTCATTTTGATGATATGATCAAATTGTTTGATCAAACATGAGAAATTATGGATTTTAAAAGGATCAGTGGGAGTGTCCAATACTGATATCGGTTAAAATATGGTTGAATATAGATTTCTCTATAAAAGACATAAAATGAGTGTCCTAAAGATCTATAGTGATAGATACAATTGGATGCTTATATTTTCACAGATAAGGTACAGAGACTGGATGCTGAAAGGGTTCAGCATAGAAATCTTGCAGAGAGATCTGCTACCCTCTTGAGCATAGTCATATGCTATATAACGTACTTGAACTGATATGGTTATTACTGTGATTGTCACAAGTAGATATCAGCTGTATCTAGACTGTGAGCACTAGATTGCTATGAAAACATCCTCAAGCTCTTAGGAAGAACTGAGGATATGCTCTTAATTTGGAGAAAGATCAAAGCTAGGAGTGGGAGGATACACCAATTCAGATTTTTTGTCTGATATTGATGGTAGAATGTCTACATCATGAGGTGTGTTCCTGTGTCGATATCTTGGAAGGATTCTAAATAATTGATCGATGGAAGCTGAGTATACTGTAGATGTGTAGGATGTATTCTGGTTCAATTGTTAGTTGCAGAATTTATTATCATGCCATCAGATACCGTGATACTATACTGTAAAGACAATGGCACCATAGCCCTTGCTAAGGAGCCTAGGTCTCACCAGATATCCAAGCACATAGAGTAGCAGAACACGTGACTACCTCGAGTAGAAATACATAGAGGTGTAGAGAGCAAACTCTACATGTGATGTGGTTGACCTACTGGTAAGTCACTTAGATAGCCTAAGACTAAAGCCTGTCTTATGAAGATGAGGCTTGGTACATGGTAGATTGGCTTTAGTGTAAGTGGGAGATTGTTGGATATATGTCCTAGACGTCAATCTTGGTTGACACATTTCATATCTCTAGGATATGATTTTATACTTATTGGGCAGTTATAATACCATCATGTTTATGTGTCCATAAATCATCTAAAGAATTAACAAGATGATGATACATATTCTCAAAGAGTTGAGAATTTGAGGCATGTGTCATTAATGGTTGATTCCTAAATTGCTCTTGATCATAGGATCATCATGGGGATGGTGATTGATCCAGATAGACCAGTGCATGGATCACTTTCTTCAGATAGATGGATCTCGAGTCTGTAGTATAGAGACACTGGAGTGAGAGTGCAGGTGCTTGTTAGAGAACAACTAGCACCGAACGTGATCAACATGAGAAGTCACATGGATATTTGCTCACTCGTTAGTGACTTTCTCGATGCTGCAGTTGTATGACTAGTTTTTTGATCTGAGATGGTACTACTGCTCGCAGTGAGACTGTTGAGTTTAACTGACACATCAACATGGGTCTCAAGGAGTCCTTGTAGTGGATGTTGGCGATAGTTGGTCTACTGTAAGAGTGGGGTGTGCATCAAGAAGAGATCTATCGATCCTAGCAGAAGGGAGTAGTCCTATGAAATGTAAGAGGCTGAGTCCTTAAGTCTATGGCCATAGCAGTATGATTGATGGAAAAGAGTTTTCATAAAATCACATATAGACTCAAGCTGATTGAATCTATTATATGACCGATGTTGAGGTTTGATGATTCATCTATTACCTGTCATCTGGTCAGGACTCACGATAGAGGGATTGTATCATATGTTAACTATATCTAGAGGTTCATCTCTTATTCTGTTGGATTGCGACTACATATTGCTAGGTGTCACTGGTGGATTGTGAGACTCATAAAGATCATCTTGATGATCAATGATCTTTGGTGGGCTGAGTTAGAATTGTTCCAATCTATTGAAAAGAATTTTAATGATATTGTGATAGAGATCATAATATATCTCACTATCAGACAGAATAGAACCTATGGGATCACACACAAAAGAAGCTTTTGACTGATCAGATGGTTGAATTACGATTATGAATCATAACAGGATTTGATTATCAATTTGATTGATAATTGATCTAATGCAAATATTGCATTATGTAACTTACTAAAGAGTTAGTGAGTTATAAGAGCATTAATTAGTAATAAGATTGCTAATTAGCTCAATTTGATTGAGCAATGGGGCTTGTATCAAGTCCAATTTGATTGGATTTAATTTGACTCATTATAGATTTGATTTGATCAACCCCAATAGGGTTATAAGATAACCCCAAAAAGATTGGATGATTAGCTCCAGTTGAATTAAGATTTGGGTTTGACCCAATTCTTAATTAGATTAGGATATATGAATTCCTAATTAGACTAGGAATCTTCATTTTTTTGGGTGCATCAAATCTTAATTGGATTAGGATTAAAAATTAAGTTTGACTTAAGTACCAAGAAAGAGTCCAATAGGATAAGGACTCCTCCTCTAATTAGGAGATATCTAATCTAAATTAATTGGAGTCCAAATCAGATTTAGATTCTTATTTATTTGAGTCTAATTTGGTCCTAATATAATTAGAACTTATTGAGATTTAATTTGGATTTAAAACAGCCATCTAATGAAGAGTCCTATGTTGGTTAAATTTCTTTTATCCATGAGCCAAAAGAGAATCCCACCTTGAACCAGATTTTTTGCACCAATTCAAGCCTCATGCCTCTCCTTATTTTAACATGTATGAAGCCTTTTAAAACATCTGGTTATCGTGTAAGAGTTGGATGCAAACCAGTTTGTTATGGGCTGCATCAAAGGGATGAGAGTCCTAAGCTTTTTGAACTCTTGATTCCTAATCAATTTCAAACTCATCCTAGGCCTATTTAATCCAAGCATATGGGATGTTGGATACCAGATTTGCATCAAGTTTTTGATGCCCAAATTAGAGGACATGCATGGAGAATTCCATGGGGAGAAGTCACGGTGAAAGAATCCTTGGCGTGAGGTATTATGATCTCTATATCCCTTCTTTCTTACACAACCAAGAGTTGGTTGTTAAGACATCTCCCTCTATCCCTTTTGTCCATGTTTAGACATGGTTGTCTCCTCTTCTCTTTGTCTAAAAATTAGATAAAATTCTTATATCTCTATCATAGAGATTTAGTGCATAAATTTTAGGAAGAAAAGAGAAAAAAAGGTTCTTCTCATGATCTCTAGTGTAAAGATCAAGATCCTCCTATATCTTTTTCTTCTCTAAGAGTGTCTTAGGAAAAAAGAAGATTTTCAACCATTAAGATGTGATCTTTGCAAAGGAGCTAGTATCTCGATGAGATCAAAAAGCTTCTGATCAGATCAGAGTCTCGTATGGATACCCATAGAGGTCGGACGCTTGTGTGGCTAAAAGGGACCTTCAGAAGACATCCATGATCATCTGTTCGTGTTGAAGATTGATCCATGTCCAGGTATGTTTTTAATTTTTTTTCTCTTTTTGATTTCTGTATCTGAATCTTATCTCATATATGATGATCTTGTTATGGTTTGAAGATATGATCTTATGCATGCTTAGATTAAATTAGATTTAATCTAAAAAATTTTAAATTCTACTGCGTACTTATTTTATAAAATATGTGTATATGAAATCATAAAACTCCAACATTAAATACTTATCTTAGACACCAAATTAATCGATTAGAATCAGTCAGGTTAACCTATCGAAATGGGCCCAAACCACTAAGCTAAATTCAATCTTGAATCAATCAACTCACATTAAAATATAAATCAATATGACCAACTACAACTAAACTTGACTTTAAGTCCCTTTGATCTAATCCTAATCAATCATTGATTAGGCTCTATCAATTGCTCAAAATCAACAATGGATTCTATCCTGATCTAATCAATTTGACCCTTATTGTAGTTTGATCACTAAACCTAATTTGTTCAACACATACCTACATGCAATAACATAATTTTAAAATAAAAAATAATTTTTAGATTATATTTTATTACAAACATTAATAGCTTATGATCTTGAAACTATTTCAGATCTAAACCTAATGTCATATACCATATGCATATAGTTTTAGATCTAAATTAAAATATGCATCACATATGTATCAAATTTTAAATCTAAAATTAAAAATATATGTATCAAATACTTATATAATTAGATCTAAAATAATGATTAAAATATTTTAAAAATATCTTTTCAAAAATTAGTTCGCATCAAACTAGGACAATCTTTTCAGTATAGGGGGTAAAGTCTATACCAGGACAACCTTATATCAATTTGATATAGACTTTTAATCATTCTAATTTTAGATCTAAATATAAAATAAGACATGTCACATATGCTAATTTTTAGATCTAAAATATTGATTTAATTACTTTAAAAATAGTTTTTAAAATTGATCAATCTTGTGCTAGGACAATCTTTACAATATAGGGGTAAACCTTATACCAGGATAATCTTATATCAACACAAGATCAATTTTAAATCACTAAAACTTTTAGATCTAAGATAAAAATCAGATCATATGTATCTTTAAAAATCAATGGCTCTGATACCACTATTAGAAAATCGGGTAGGGTGCATGTGTAGATTTTAAAAATCTTTTTGATCACAGCAGAAAAATAATCGGGTTAAATCTTTTAACCCCACATGCAATAGATTTCATCTAATCCTATCCAAGCTCAGAAAAAAAGATGTACATATAATCTAAAAATAAAATAAGTATGAGATCAAATCTCAATACCTTAGCGTAGGTAGAAATTCACCGCAATCGATGATCTTTGGTTCGAAGGTCCTCGAGCTGCACACGTATCCGACCTCTATAGGTATCCATCGGGATCAATCTCAAATCAATCTTCTCGTAGTAGATCATTCTTCTCTAAGTAGGATCGCAACCCTTTAGAACTTTGATCAACTCTTTGATCTAGACTACGGAATCAACTCTTCAATCTGCAGTCTTTTCTCTTTGTTTCTCACTATAGATGAACAACTCCTCAACTCATGGTATGTAAAAAGGTGGGATGCCTAACCTTTGGGCATCAGAAAGAGAAGAGGGAGAGGGTGTGGCATGAAGAAAGGAGAGAGGGAGAGAGATCTGATTTTTAATCAATAAAAACTAACTACTAAAATCCTAGGAGACTTTCTCATTGTATAAACCCTTCCTTGATCCAAATCAAGAATCCAATTAACTTAAAAAGGCACATCCTTATCTCATAAGGATTTCTACCTTTTTAATCTATTTTTTTTATTAAAATTAGACTTAATTGATAGGATATCAACCTCTTTTGGTATGCATATGGGGTGTCCTAGTCAGATAAGGCAATCTGAGTGGGCACCCATAGAATACAAGGTAGGTGGTTGGGGTGCCAACCCTTGGCACCCTATTCTAGGGTTTTCATTCAAGAGAGGGGGTGTGGCCCCTCTCTCTCTCTCTCTCGTTTCACACCCATCCACAAGAAGGGGTGGGCTCCTCTTATATTATCCAAGGGATTGGCACCATTTGGTCCTGCCAAAAAGGAAGGTGGGCGCCACCCTTCTTTCTAATTATTCCATACATACATTTGGAGATAATGAAGAGATAATTTAGCCAACTCATTGACTTAATCCAATCTTCTTGGGCTCATAATTAGGCATCCAATTAAATTCAAATAGATTTAGGTTAGGTTCAAGGCAATGGATTTGATCCAATCAAAGTCTCGAGAAGAATTAGGTTTAACCATATGCTAGCATGGTTCTCTTAAACCTAATAAGATTTCAATAAATCTTAATCTAATTAGAACTTCATAAGTTCAATTGGCAAACTCAAGATTAAATCCCTTAATGTGTGATCCTATAGGTTTCATTCTATCTGGTAGCGAGATATATTGTGATCTCCATCACGATATCATCGAAATTCTTTTCGATGGGTTGGAATATTTCTAATTCTATCTTTCGAGGATATCAATTATCAAGATAACGTCCGATTAGTCTCACAATTTACTAGTGATACCTAGCAGTATGTAGTGGTAATCTAGTAGAATGAAAGTATAAACTCCTAGGTATAGTTATCATATGATTCAGTCTTTTTATCGTAAGTCTTAACTTGATGGAGGTCATGGAGAACTCGTCAGACCCTATTGTCAGTCATATACTAGATTGCCTTGACTCGAGTTCATTTGTGAATCCCGTAAAACTCTTTTTTAGTATTCACACTTACTTTGGCTAAAAATTTTTTAAACTCGCAAATCGCATAGGATTTCTTTTTTTCTATCAAGATCGATAGATTTCATCTACGTGCATCCTACTCCAAACAGTGAACCTAAATCTACTGAAGCCAACATATACAGTAAGGATCCGAATGGCTAGGGACCAAAAAAATCTACAGTCAAACTCAGTAGCCTTGCTGTGAATAGCCAATGATACCGTAGGTCAAAGGACCACCACACCACTGCAGCATCGAAAAGATCACTGACGAGTGAGTAGACATCCATGTGGTTTCTCATGTTGGTCACACTCGATGTAAGTTATTCTCTAACAACCACTTACACCCTCACCCCAGTGTCCCTACACTACAGACCTGAGACTCATCTGCACACAAGGGAGGTGAACTGTGCACCGATCTCAAATGGATTGATCACTATCCTTCGTGATGATTTTTTGATCGGGAGTATTTAGAAATTAATCATTAATTAATGTATGTCTCAAATTCTCAATACTTTAAGAATATACAAAAATTATTTTTATTAATTTTTAAGATAAATCATGAACACATAAACATGATTGGAATGAAAAAGCCGTTTATTGATAATAAAAATATTACAAGTACAAGTTTAATCCTTGAAATTACAAAGGGTGTTAGCCAACAATTGACTTCTAGGTTACAAATCTAACAACAAACATACAAGATTTATAGTGGTTCGGAGCAATCCGCTCCTACATCCACTCCTAAAGCTCTCCTTAAAAATTTTACTATATTCCTCCCTTGATTATAGTGTGTTCGTTTTTCTGGGCTTACAAACAAATCTAGTTTATTTTTCTGGGATCACCAATCATAACCCTACACCGATAGTTTTTTAGGCTCACTATCAATCCAGTTGGTTTTAACCTTCACTCACCAACCACAACTATACAATGTCCAATTTTGAACTTGGATCAGCTTAACCCCAAAATTTTTTCCCCTAAAGAAACTTGTAAAGAAACAAAAATACAAATTCAGCACAAAAGAAAAATTGAAAAAAAACTCTTTTTGAAGTATGAAGAAGAGGCTAAATGATGCTCTTTTGAAGCTTGAAAACTCTTCTTAGAATGCTGAGAAGAAGCTTGAGAAATTGTAGAAGATAGCTCTTGAAGGTCCTCTAAAATCAGTGCTTGAATCCCTCTCTTCTCTTTTTTTCTTGGATATGCAATGAAGCTTTCAAATTTGAATGATTTCTTCTTTTAATCTATTTTTTTTTTCTTTTGAGTTTCCACCTTTAAATAGACTTGACAATGACTGGAGAAGGAGTTCTAGTCGTTGGAATAAAGAAAATAGTTATTGAGAGTAATTGGGGGCAAAAAGCTGAAGTTCTGAAAATTAGCCGTTACAGTCAGCTACAGTAATTGGGTTGACTAAGTTTTTTATTGGGTCAACTAAGTACTGGATTAGCTTAATTTTTTTTCAATTTTTTATTGGATCGACTAAGTACTGGGTCGGTTTAGTTTTTCACTGGGTCTGCATAGTCTGAGGTTCTAAAATTTTAGCTTTCTATTTTCTATGTCCACTCAGACTGGATTGGCTTAGTCTTCTACTGGATTGACTCAGTTTGCATGTCAAGCATGCCTATATACCGAAATCAACTCAAAATCTTTCAATATTATTTTTTTCATATTGAGCCATCCAAACATATGAAACCTTGTTCCTCGAAGATTTTGGCTTGCCAACTTAAGGAGATCTTTTTTATGGATGAATTCTTCAATTTAAGCACCTGAAAACTTCTACAATCATCCTAAAAATCTATGATTAGTATCATCTATATTAAATATTTTGAAATCATCAAATTCAATCCTAAGGTCAACACCCTTTTTTCATGTTCAGTAAATAGAATCTTGATCATCTTACTTATGAGACAAGATTCACAAGTTTCATATGATTCAAAAATCATAAGAGTCAAAGAATTTTTTTTTTGTATAACTTGTTAATCCTTGACTCATTTATATAACCAAGTCGGTAGTACCAGAGATATATAACATTCACATCTTCTCTCTTTCTTTTTTTATTCTCATCAATATAAAAAACATCATCATTGAGTGATAGAAATATGAGATCATTATCATTAATTCCATCTGTTGGGAATAGTGTCCCAAAGCCAATCGTCAGTCTGTTGACGGTTGTGCTCTTTCTTGTATTAGTATACAAATTATAAATAACTAAAAATTATTTTGATATTTTTCATCATAAATTATTTCATCTTCTAATGACTCCTGTGTTGTGGTGAAGTCCTTAGGACTATTTAGACTCGACAAAGGAGGATTTGTCGTTTAGTCCTTAAACCAGTTCACGACCAAATGATACGTTGTTACCAAGGACAACAACGTTTATCAAGCATAGGTCGTCGTGTGCCATATGGGTTGGTTGTCCTCTTAACCAAGGAGTGTAGAGACACTGGTATGGCATACAGGTGAGATGTAAGGGTACATCTGCACTGAACATGACCGACTCCAGAGCTTATTCTGCTGTCAAGATTTGCTCCGATGGGATATGGGTATAACTGTCCCTCCAACTTGAGACCACCACAGTGACTTGCAAACAACTCACTGCACTTAGGCACTAGACTACCTAAATTTTTAATTCAGTGACGGAAGGCTGCTGGGTGTAGTCAAGTACTTGACTTGTCGGTGCATGTGTCAAGATGGGATTGACCACTCCAGTTCAGGAGCTGTGTACAGTTGTATTTCAATTTAGCAAAACCTTGGCCAGGATAGTCCTAGTGAGGAGTCACAGGACTGTTTGAGTTGAGCATGATTCGGATGATCTGATCAGGATTAACAGTTTAATCCTGAGTCATCCTATACATAGGGGTCAAAAGAAATGAAGTATACAGTAACCATATTCGCGTAGGTTCTGAATGTTGTGATTGTGACTATTCGACCTATACGGACGTCGGATACCATTGCTAGATGGTCACTTTGATTAATACAAAAATTGATTCCTGTGCTACCAGCTTAGGTTCGAACCTACGGGGTCACACATATTAGAGGTTCCTATCTGATCTGATGGCTGGTGAAGGTCCCACTGGACTGGGACTCTTCGACCAAGAGTCCTAATGCTCAGGGACTCTAAGTCCTACATGTCTGGAACTCTATGATCAAGAATCAGGATTCTTTGATATGAGTTCCACACATTTTGGATACCGGGGTTAAGAGTCTCACTGGTTTGGGACTCTTCGATTAGGGTTTCATATCGATGGACTTTGATGCCCGATTGCCCATTGAATTTGGACTCAGTATTTATGAGAAGTTTAATTAGTAATTTGATCACTAATTAACTCAATTTGATTAAGTAATTATTTTTGGATCAAGTCCAATTGAATTGGATTTAGTTGGGTTTGACCCAATTAGGTTAAGAGTTGACCTAATCGCCGAGGTGGTTTGGTCCCTGATCTGATTAGGGGTTGGGCTTAGTCAATTCCTGATTTGATTAAGATTTTATTGAGCCTAATTAAGTTTAATTGTGTTGGATTTAACTTAGTCTAATTGTGCCTAACCTATTTTGATAAAGTTGGTTCAATTAGATTGGTTTAAAATTTCAAACCACCTTTTGACTTATCTCCCTGCTCCACCTCACCTCACTTGTGCCTATTTGAATTCATGAGAAACAAGTTCTCATAAATTTTCTCCCACGCAGAAGCCTTCCCATGCCCCTCCTTTGTGCACCATTTGGGTGGATAAAGATTGGTTGGTTGGCCATTCAAATTCAAATGATGTTTGAATTTGAATGGGTAACTAACCCATGCGCCACCTTATCTATTTGTGCGCCCCTTGCTCTACATGAGAAAATATTTCTCATGTAGACTCTCCACGCACAAAGAGCCCATGCCCCTCTCTTCTCTCACCTTGAGTGGATAAGGATAGGTTGGATGGCATTTGAATTCAAATTTGATTTGAATTCAAGTGAGCAACCACCTAGCTTTATCCTCTTACGTGGTGAAGACGCGGTAAAGATGCGGTCTTGCACTGTTTTAAAAAGAAAAGAAAAGGTGGGGCATGCACACAACTTTTTGAGAGAGAAAGGGTGGTGTGAAAAAGGGCCTCTGCATGAGAAAAGAAAAGAAAAGAAAAGAAGAGAGAAAGGGCACAGGGTCATCTGTGAGTACCCTAGGATTTCTGCCTAGGATTCGGGAAGTGAGAAGGTGAGCTACGAGTATTGTGAGCCCACCAAACTTCAGAGAGAGCTTCATCAATCTCTCAAGTTTTTTTACTGATGATCTGGAGCATCCGAGGAGTCGACAGAAATCAATCGAAGGAGTTCGATCAGCATCGGCCATCGAAAGAGTTTTGCAACGAACTAGCATTCGTGAGGAGCCGATCAGATCGGGAGCTTCGTGTGGATGATCCATGGAGGCCAGACATACTGTGTGGTTGTATTGTGATGATCAGACCATTCTGACGGTGATCAGACTGCGATGATCGACTACCTGTACGAAGATAATGTGTTCTGAACACATAACAGTAAAATATTTACTGTAGAATTTAAAATTTTAAATTTAAATGCATGCTATATATATCATATTTAGATCCTTATGTAAGGTTAATATATGTTAATTAATTAGATTAATTAATAATTTCTACTGTAAAATTATAATTTTGAAAAAGTTTTAAAATTATCGTTCTACCCCTGCACTGAAATTCCCACAATTGGTATCAGAGCAGGTTCTAAAATATGATATACATTTGCATGCATAGATTAAGTAGTAATCTAAAAGTTTAAATTTGAAATTTAAATTTGAAATTTAAAATTCAAAAATTTAAAATTCAAAATTCAAAATTTAAAATTTATTTAAAATTTCAAATTTGAAATTCAAAATTTAAAATTTAAAATTTAAAATTTAAAAATTTAAAAATTATTTAAAATTTGAAATTCAAAATTTAAAATTTAAATTTTGAAATTGGTATGTTTTGATATACTTGATCCAAGTAGCAAGTAGTCTAATTGGGTTGGTTGCCATGGTCGTTCGATCATAGGAAAAAAGTAGGGTTTAAAGGCCCTCTCCTCCCATTCAGTGGGATTCTCCTATGGCGGTAAGGGTGCCGAGCAATTATATCCCATGCAGACAAAGCAGCGAAAGGACTTAATTGTAAAGGTTCAATTGTGAAATTTATCATGAATGTGTTAGATTAGATCTAAAGGAATATTCATGATTTATTTTGATTGAGTTATTTTCTGTTATGTAATTAGCAATAGGATTGCTGTTTATGAAATGTGCTGATCTGTTTGTGAAATGAGTCAACATATTTGGTGAACAGAAAATAAAATCTTTCAAATTTAAAAATTATTTTTGAAATACCAAACCCTGACCCATCAGCCCAAATACTTAATTAAAAGAATTAAGTGTTGTCTAGTTGGTCTAGAATTGTGAATTAAGACCTAAGACAATTGCATAAACTTGTGGGTCAATGGGTTAGATGGATTAGGTCCATAATTGGGTTAGACCTAAGGTTAGCTTAAAGAAATAGACTAAATTAGAGTAATTGATCAAATCTAATCAAAAGTTAAATTAGATTAGGTTAAGGACACTCTAGACTCAACTCCAATAATTGTAGTTGAATGGATCCATATCTTTAACTAGACCAAGATGGACTTAATTCATGGCTACGCGGTGGGACCCTATTTACTAAGTTGATCAAATTAAAACTAATGAACCGATTGGTATCTAAGGTAAGTTTGGCAGTCTGACCAGTGGTTTTTAACTGGGAGCTACTCGCATTGATTCGATCTTTGACGAGTTAATGGCATATCCCTTCCACTGATCTCACCTGGCCAACCTGGTGAGTTAGATTTTGATTAGATCACTTGGTGATTAGGGCTCACCCATGTCATTAGGTAAATCAGTGTGACTGATTTAGGTGCTCCTAATGCCGGCTTTAATTAAATCTTTTTTAATCTTACTTGGTGAAGTCAGTGAGAGGATTGAAATTGGCTGGTCAATTTTTTCTCTTCTATCCTTTAATAAAATCCTTAAAAATTATTAGATCCCTAAAAATGATTAAGTTATAGTGATAACTAAGTCATAGCCTCCCATTAAGTGAGTGATAATGAGTCCATTAGTTTAATAATCACTGGAGGCCCAAAGGCCTGGTGCTTATTGATTAATAAAATTATCATTCATAATATGATAATTTGGTTGAGTCTTTCTGATGGTGGTCAGGTTGGTCGGCCAAAGTCAGACCTGATTATTTATTGATCCGATTCATCAAATCAAGTCATGTTAATGGTTGGACCTAACCAGATCTTTTCAGTAGAGGCCAAAGCCTACTGATTACGTTCTGGGGCAAAATTAATTACTAGAAGTTGTTTAGAGAAACAACTGGTTATGAACCTACCCATAGATGCACATGGGTTGACCAACCAAAGTTGGGCTCGTGTGTGGTCTGTGTGGATTCTAGTACCCACTAAGGAATTAAAGTAATTCCTCGAATTGGAGGTTGAGGCTACCAGTTCATAAAAATACTGGAAGAAACTTTAGACTAAAATCCAAATTTTTAATATTAAAAATTTATATACTAATAAAGGTTTGATTTTTTTTTATGCAGCTATGGCCACTATCCTATCGCTTCAGTCATTATTAGATAATGACAAGCTCATGGGACCTAATTTCGATAGCTGGTATCGAAAATTAAAAATCGTCTTTGAGCATGAGCGGATCCTTTATGTAGTAATGGATCTGACACCTGAGGAGCTAGTCCCAAATGCTAGAGGGGCAGTCCGAGATACTTATCAGAAGTGGCTCAATGACCGCACCATCGTTCGGTGCATAATGCTGGTGGCAATGAATGATGAGTTCAGCCGCAGGTTCGAAAATGCCCAATCACAGGAGATGCTTCAAATATTGAATGACTCCTTTGGCACGCCTGACGACGTTGAAAGGCACAAAACTAGTTATGCCATTTTCAATGCTCAGATGAGGGATGGGGCCTCAGTCACTGATCATGTACTATACATGATCGAAATGATTGAGCACCTAAGTAAACTGGACTTTTCCTTGCACGAGCAGCTCGGTAAGGATGTGATCCTTAATTCTTTGCCCAAGTCCTTCCTTCCCTTCCTTACTCATTTTCGGATGACAAAGCCTGCAGTGAACTACCACGGCTTGTTGGGGTTGCTGCAGAACTTTGAGAAGGACCACTAGCTCCATAAGGAGTCGATGAATGTTGTGGGAGGGTCTTCTTCTGGTCGTCGACCCTTTGAGAAAGGGAAGAAGAACAAGAAGAAGAAGAAGAATAAGAAGGTGCGGCCGAATGCTGGGATGTCTGCACAGGGTCAGACCAAGATGTGCAAGCCCGACTTGAGCCAGGCAGAGTGCTTCTTTTGCAAGAAGTAGGGGCACTGGAAGAGGAACTGTCCTCTATACATTGCCTCCCTGGACCCGAACAGGCCGAAGAAGAAGCAAGGCAATTCAATACAGGGTCTGCAGGTCAGTAAGAGATTTGATGAAGATGAGAGGTTCCTGAACGTTGGAGATGGAAGAAAAGTTCCAGTTCTAGCTTTAAAAATCATGAACTTTGTAATCAACTCTCGTAATATAATTCTGAGTGAATATCACTATTGTCCAAGTTTTTTATTAAATATTATTTCTGTAGGCCTTTTGGCCATGTACAGTTATGAATTTTTTATAAAAAAAAATATTTACAATATCATTTTGAATGGTGTTACAATGTTCGTTGCACAACTAAATAATAGAATTTACTTACTATCACAGCCTGTTAATATGGTTCAAACCTCCGATAAACACCCTAGAATGGATAATATGTCAGAAGTCTACCTTTGGCACTGTAGGCTAGGTCATATCAATAAGAACAGGATAAATAGGTTGGCTCAAGAAGGAATTCTTGAAGTTGGTGATTGTGAATCACTTCCAACTTATGAGTCCTGTCTTCTTAGGAAGATGACCAAATCACCTTTTACTGAAAAAGGTGAGCGAGCCAGTGAACTCTTGGGTCTAATACATTCTGATGAATGTGGACCCATGAGCTCAAGTGCAAGAGGTGGATATTTCTACTTCATAACTTTCACAGATGACCTATCGAGGTTTGGGTATGTCTACGTAATGAAGCATAAGTCAGAGTCATTTGAAATATTCAAACTATTCTGAAATGAGGTAGAAAAACAAACTGGGAAGTGTATTAAAACTCTTCAATTTGATCGAGGAGATGAATACCTTTCTAATGAGTTTCTGACATATCTTGAGGAGAATGGGATTCTCTCTCAGTGGACTCCTCCTGAAACACCACAGCATAATGGTGTGTCTGAAAGGAGGAATCGGACCTTGTTGGACATAGTTCGATCTATGATGGGGTTTGCTAGTCTGTCGATCTTCCTCTGAGGATATGCACTTGAATTGGTTTGTTACCTTCTAAATAGGGTTTCGAGTAAGTCTGTAACCAAAATACCATATGAGATATGAATAGGACGTAAACCAGTACTCTCACACCTTAAGGTTTGGGGGTATCCGACTTATGTTAAACGTTTAATTACGGACAAGCTTGGACCTAGGTCTGACAAGTGTTATTTTATATGGTACCTAAAAGAGATCAAAGGGTATTATTTCTATCTAGCTGATGAGCAAAAGGTGTTTGTCAGTCTTAAGGTAATTTTTTTGGAAAAGAAATTTCTTGGTGAAGGGACTGTTGCCTCTAAGGTCGAACTTGAGGAAGTTCGATAGGTGAAAAAACTGACACAAGTTGCTGAACCTGAACCAGATTTGGTTAGATCAGATTCAGAGCCCATTGTTCCTGCACCCTTAAGGCGGTCTGGTAGAGTACCACATCAACCAGACAGATACTATGGTTTTTTGGTCCGGACGATGATCCTGTCGAACTTGATGAAAATGATGAGGATCCGATCACCTACATGGATGCAATGCAGAGACCTGACTTTGAGAAATGGCTAGAGGCCATGAAATCCGAAATAGAGTCCATGAAGGTCAACGATGTGTGGACATTGGTTGACCCACTCGAAGGAGTAAAACCCATAGGGTATAAGTGGGTCTTCAAGAGGAAGAGGGGTGCAGACGGAAAGGTGGAGACCTATAAAGCCCGTATGGTTGCCAAGGGATATCGTCAACGTTATGGTATAGGCTATGACGAGATATTTTCTCCTGTGGCAATGCTCAAATCTATTCGGGTTTTACTTGCGATAGCTGCCCATCAGGACTATGAAATTTGGCAGATGGATGTGAAGACAGCTTTCCTAAACGGAGAGCTAGACGAAGAGGTGTATATGATACAACCTGAAGGGTTCACATCCACAGATGAGTGTAAGGTGTGCAGGCTACAGAGGTCCATTTATGGACTTAAGCAGGCATCCCGAAGTTGGAACATACATTTTGATAGGACGATCAAAATATATGGCTTCATTAAGAACGGAGAAGAGCCCTGCATTTATAAGTGGGCTAATGGTCTAGTAGTGGTATTTCTTGTATTGTATGTGGATGACATTCTCTTAATCAAAAATGATATCCCTACATTACAAGGAATAAAGATTTGGCTGATGTCACAGTTCTCCATGAAGGATCTGAGAGAAGCTTCCTACATCCTAGGGATGAGGATCTATAGAGATAGATCTAAAAGGTTGCTTGGCTTATCCCAGTCCACATACATTGATACTATGCTGAAGAGGTTCAGCATGGAGAATTTCAAGAAAGACTATCTACCGATAGGCCATGAAATTTCTCTCTCGAAGAGGGATTGTCTGACAACACCTCAAGAGAGAGAGCGTATGGGTAGAATTTCATATGCTTCGGCAGTGGGATCTATCATGTACGCCATGACATGTACACGACCAGATGTGGCATACTCACTAGGCGTAGTGAGTAGATACCAATCTGATCCAGGAGAGAATCACTGGAAGGTTGTTAAAACCATCCTAGAGTATTTGAGAAATACTAAGGACCAGTGGCTTGTTTATGGTGAATCAGACTTAAGACTTATGGGGTTTACAGACTCCAGTTTTCAGTCTAATCACGATGACAGCAAGAGTGTGTCAGAATTTATTTTTACCCTTAATGGTGGGGCTGTCTGCTGGAAGAGTTTCAAGCATGTTGCTCCTTGGATTGATTTTGATGATTACAAAGCATTTGAAGGAGTACTAATGATTTTCACTTAAAAAAGACTTATTGCTTTTCAGAGGTAAAATTATAATTTTACCAAAACTCTGATTTGAAAGCATCAAGTGATAGAACAAAAGATTTGTGATTCATTGGTGAAAATTTTATTGTTTTTGGACTTGTATTTTGAAAGATATGCATGTTTGAAAATCATGAGTCGACCCATGAGTCAACTCATGGCACAATGAGCTGTTTGGCATGCAGATTTTTTGGCTTGACACAACCTGTGAGTCGACCCATGAGTCGACCTCCAAGGCATGAGTCGACCCATGAGTCGACCCTTGCTGTTTTTAGGCCAAAAATCACAGAACCTTATTTTCTGATGATTTTCTGATGTTCTTCCACAGAGGTCGACCCATGAGTCGACCCCCAGGCATGAGTCGACCCATGAGTCGACCCCTGTGACGGGATTATTCCACAACGGTTAGTTTTTAACCCATTTTAAGTACTTTTAATGCTCATTTATTATGGTCTAATGGCTCTATTTCAGCCCAGAATATTTTTCACTATTTCTTAAAGCTATAAAAGGGACAAAAAGGTGGGAATCAAGAAGGAGAATCAATAAGAGAGATTTTGAAAAGAGGATTTCAAGCAAACTTTTCAGCCCTAAGCAAGAGCTCACTCAAAGCATTCAAGAAGCCTTAATCCAAGCTCACCAACTCCTCAAGTGCACATTCAAGTCACCAACCACCTTGAGGAAATCAAAAAAAGAGCCTTCTTCTCTTTGAGTAAAGTGTATTTAAAGTCTCATTCGCTCATTAAAGGAGCTTTCTTTGTACTTACTTGTGCTATTCATTGTTATACTTTGCTTGAGTTATTGTTTTTGTTTTGGAAGGATTATAAAATAAGAGAAGGTTGATCCGAACCTTGAATCAGAGTGTATTGGGTTGGCTTGTACCCGAAAAATAAGTGGACTAGCTTGGGATAGCTAGAGTCAGAGTTTCCGACGTTTGTATTCAGGTTGAATACAAGATTAGTGGATTGGAATTCTCAAGTAGGAGCTTGGGGAGTGGATGTAGGTGCAAGATTGGCACCGAACCACTATAAATTCTTTTGTTTGTGTTGTGCCTAATTGCTCTTCTTTAACTCTTCATTATTCTCTTATATTCTTGCATTTAGTCATTAGCCTTGAATTAACTTTACTCTCCCTATTTATTTAGCTATTGTCAAACATTTTTCATAAGACATAAGTTAAGCTTAAAATTTTTTAGAAACCCAATTCACCCCCCCTTTTGGGTTGCATAGCTGGGCAACAAGTGGTATCAGAGCCCGGTGCTCTAACTTTACTTTGATCTAATCAATCAAAGAGCCAAAGATCTATGGCAACTCAAGTCGGCACTTCTCTAGCCGAGGGGCAATCCACTAACCGACCTCCACTTTTCAATAGGTCTAATTACACCTATTGGAAAGCTCGGATGAAAATATTCATTCAAGCACTCGACTATGATATGTGGAGTATCATAGTGAACGATCCTCACACACCCACTAAAATTATAGATGGTGTGGAATCAGCCAAACTCGAGAAAGAATGGGATGAGGTTGATAAGAAAATGGCCCAATTAAATACTAAAGCTATGAATATTCTTTATTGTGCTCTTGATGCTAACGAATTTAATCGCATTTCTACTTGCTCGTCTGCTAAAGAAATATGGGATAGGTTAGAAGTAACCCATGAAGGAACCAATCAAGTAAAGGAGTCCAAAATCAACATACTTGTGCATGAATATGAATTATTTAAAATGGAGCATGATGAGTCCATAACTGAAATATTTACTCGCTTTACTGATATTATAAATGGTTTAAAGAGTCTTGGTAAGTCCTATACTAACAGTGAGCTTGTAAGAAAGATTCTCAGATCCTTACCAAGAACTTGGGAAGCCAAAGTGACCGCCATCCAAGAAGCTAAGGACTTGAACATTCTATCCTTGGAAGAGCTTCTTGGATCATTGATGACTCATGAGCTGAGCATGAAGCAACATCAAGAGGAAGAAGTCAAAAAGAAGAGAATAATTACCCTCAAATCCATAGCTCCACCAGATGAAGAAACTGATGACACTGAAGATGAAGAACAGGATGAAGAGATGGCACTCATTACCCGAAGATTCAAGAAATTTTTGAGAAAAAGGAAACAAGGGATGAGGAAGAGGCCATTCACAAAAGGAGAACAGAACAAAGAAAAGGAGAAAGACCAACCCCTTATCTGCTACGAATGCAAGAAATCGGGACACTTCAAGTCCGAATACCCACAACTGAAGAAGGATCCCAAGAAGTACAAGAAGAAGGCCATGATGGCCACTTGGAGTGGGAGTGATGACTCAAGCTCCGAAGAGGAAGACTCGATTGAACAAGCCAACCTGTACCTTATGGTACATGAAAATGAGGTAATTTCCGAAACTCCTAGTGACTTTACATGTGAAGAACTGCATGAAGCTTTTTGTGATTTAGTTGATGAACTAAAAAAACTAGAGATAAAGAATAAAGATCTAAAATTGAAAAATCAATCTTTATTAAAACAAAATGAAAGTATTTCAATTGAAAAATCCACCCTGCTTCAAGAAAATCAAAGTTTAAAGAATGAAATTGTCAAGTTAAAATCATTAGTTGAAAAATTCACCTTGAGTTCAAATAAACTTAATATGATTTTTGAAAATCAAAAGGCCATGTATGATAAGGCTGGACTTGGCTATAACCCCTTGAAGAAACAAAAGTATCTAAAAAATATCTATGTAAACTCTTTAAGTAACAAGTCTTCTAATATTACATGTTTCAAATGTGGTAGAGTAGGATATAAGTCATACACTTGCTTCTCTAACACATCTGCAAACTCAAATATAAAGAAAATATGGGTTCCAAAAGGAACCATTATGACTAACCAAAAAGGACCCAAGAAAGCTTGGGTACCTAAAACAAAAACTTGACTTTTGCTTGCAGGTGTGTCTAGCATCCCAAGGAGGAAATAGAAAATGGTATCTTGACAGTGGATGCTTGAGACACATGACTGGTGATGAATCCCAATTCATCACTCTTGACGCTAAGAATGGAGGGATGGTCACCTTTGGAGACAATGGCAAAGGAAAGATCATCGGTATAGGTAACATTGGTATCACTCCCTCCAAATACATTGAAAATATTTTGTTAGTAGATGGTTTAAAGCATAATTTCTAAGCATTAGTCAATTTTGTGATAAAGGATACAAAGTTATTTTTGAATCTTCTGTTTGCATTGTAACTAGTCCTATTAATGATGGCATTAAATTTATGGGACATAGACATGGTAATGTTTATATGGTAGATTTGAATGATCTATCCAAAATAAACATGCAATGCCTAGTATCCTTGAATGCCAAAATTAATGGACTAGTTGGCTTTGGCATCGTAGGCTTGCACATATTAGCATGCATTTACTTTCAAAATTAATTAAGAAAGAATTAGTTCTTGGTTTGCCAAAATTGAATTTTGAAAAGGATAGAATTTGTGATGCATGCCAACTAGGTAAACAAACAAGAGTTTCATTTAAATCCAAAAATATTATTTCAACCTCTAGACCTTTAGAGCATTTGCATATGGACTTATTTGGACCTACTAGAACTACTAGTCTGGGAGGAAAATGATATGGTTTTGTAATTATAGATGATTACTCTCATTTTACTTGGGTTTTCTTTTTGGCACACAAAGATAAAACTTTTCAAGTTTTCACTAAATTTTACCGAAAAGTCACTAATGAGAAAGGATTTTCAATTCAAAATATTCGAAGTGATCATGGAACTGAATTTGAAAATCAAGACTTTGAAAAATTTTGTGATGAAAAAGGAATTGGTCATAATTTCTCTGCACCTAGGACACCCCAACAAAATGGGGTAGTAGAAAGGAAAAATAGAACCTTAGAAGAAATGGCCCGTACCATGCTATGTGAAAGCAACCTTCCAAGATACTTTTAGACGGAAGTAATTAACACAGCATGTTACATCTTAAATCATGCTTTGATTAGACAAATTTTAAAGAAAATCCCTTATGAGCTTTGGAAAGAAAGAAAATCTAATATTGCATATTTTCATATTTTTGGTTGTCGATGTTTTGTATTAAATAATAGTAAAGAAAGACTTGAAAAATTTGATGCAAAATCAGATGAAGCAATCTTTCTTGGTTACTCCTCCACTAGTAAAATTTTTAGAGTTTTTAACAAAAGAACCTTAGTAGTAGAGGAGTCAATACATATTGTCCTTGATGAATCTAACGATCTTCCTTCAAGGAAGAATGAAGGTGTTGATGATGCAGATCCTCTTATAGAAGGAATGAAGGAGATCACTCTGAAAGATTCAACAATTCAAGATGATGAGGAACATGAAGACAAACAGGATGAGGGGGTGAAAAACATCAAGAACAACCTCAAGGTACAAATGACCTACCCAACGAATGGAGGTATGTTCACAATCACCCTAAGGAGCTAATTATTGGTGATCCTATGTATGGGGTAAAAACTCATTCTTCACTTAAAGATATATTTAATCATTGTGCTTTTGTCTCTCATCTTGAACCAAAAATTATTGAAGAAGCTGAAAATGATTATAATTGGATTAATGCAATGCAAGAGGAACTTAATCAATTTGAAAGAAATAATGTATGGACTTTAGTATCAAGACCTAAAAATTATTCAATAATTGGCACAAAATGGGTCTTTAGGAACAAATTAGATGAACATGGAAATGTAATAAGAAATAAAGCAAGATTGGTTGCTAAAAGCTATAATCAAGAAGAAGAAATTGATTTTGATGAGACCTTTGCACCTGTTGCTAGATTAGAGGCCATCAGACTTCTACTTGCATATGCTTGCTTTATAAAATTTAAATTATTTTAAATGGATGTCAAAAATATATTTTTGAATGGATATATTGCTGAAGAAGTCTATGTAGAACAACCCCCAGATTTTAAAAATCATGCTTTTCCTAATCATATTTTTAAATTAAATAAAGCTCTATATGGTTTGAAACAAGCACCTAGGGCTTGGTATGATAGGCTAAGCAAATTTTTACTAAATAATAGTTTTTCAAGAGGTAATGTAGACACAACCCTCTTCATTAAAAGAAATCAAAATGATATGTTAATTATACAAATATATGTTGATGATATTATTTTTGGGTCTACTAATGAATCTCTTTGTCAAGACTTTGCTAAGCTCATGCAGGGGGAGTTCGAGATGAGCATGATGGGAGAACTTACATTCTTTCTCGGACTCCAAATCAAACAAACAAAGGAAGGAATTTTCATCACCCAAAGCAAGTATACCAAGGAATTACTCAAAAAATTTGGAATGGAGAACTCCAAAGCAATTGGCACACCCATGAGCCCTTCATGTAAGCTTGACAAGGATGAAGAAGATAAATGTGTAGATTTAAAATATTATAGAGGTATGATTGGCTCTCTATTATATTTGACTGCAAGTAGGTCTGATATCATGTTTAGTGTTTGTCTGTGTGCTAGATTTCAATCTAATTCTAAAGAATCTCACTTGAATGCTGTTAAAAGAATCCTTAGATATTTAAATAGTACTCAAACACTAGGATTATGGTACTCTAAGGACTCATTAATTAATTTAATAGGATTTTCAGATGCTGACTTTGCTGGATATAGATTAGATAGAAAAAATACTAGTGGAACTTGCCAATTTCTCGAAGTTAACCTAATCTCCTGATTTAGCAAGAAACAAAATTCGGTAGCACTATCTACGGCCGAGGCCGAATACATTGCAGCCGGAAGTTGTTGTGCTCAAATCTTGTGGATTAAGCAACAACTCGAAGATTTTGGTATCAAACTTAATGTAACACCCATAAGATGTGATAACACTAGTGCCATAAATCTTACTAAAAATTCTATTCAACATTCTAGGTCTAAACATATTGAAATCAGACATCATTTTATAAGAGAACATGTTCAAAACAAAGATATAATTCTTGACTATATTTGCACTGAAAATCAATTAGCCGATATCTCTACAAAGGTTCTAAGTGAAGATAGATTCTGTGAAATTAGGAGAGATCTAGGAATTCTTGATCCATTTGCTTAAATATTTGTCTAATTCCAAGGAATCAATATCAAAATTTCTTTGAGCTCAATTTTTATCATCTCTCTTGGACCTAAAAGCTCAAGATTATCATTCTCACAACTTTTCATAGAGCAAAAATTCTTCTCCCAGAATTCTAAATTTTTTTGAAATTTATTCATATATTTTTTGAAATTTTATGAATCATGAGTCGACCCCCTAGGGTCGACCCAATGGCATACTTGTAATTTTCGGCCAAAACCCCACGGATTCCTCTCTTTTTGGTTAAAACCCTGTTCATGAGCCGACCCTCTCCATCTTTGTCTTCCTCCCTCCAAAACCCATAGTCCTCTTCTTCTTTCACTCCAAATCCAAGGTCTAAGCCCAAGATCTTTCTCCCATCACCTCTCCACCTCAAATCACCCCTTGGGAAAGGAGCTATTCCCATTCTTCTCTCTTGATTGGAGCGGTTGGAGCGTGCCCTAGCTTCCACCATTCTCCTCCAAATTGAGGTTTCTCTCCTCCAAAAATCCTTTTCCATCCCCTAATAACCCTCTATCTCCACACACATTTGATCTTCCAAGTCTCCTTGCTTGTTCTGGTGGTGAGTATGGCTCCAAAAATGAAGCTCCCTCAAAGAAGAAAATCGGTCCGTGAGTTGGAAGAGGGCGTGCGCAGGAAAAGGCAAGCTTCTCAGATCTCTTCTGCTTCCATTCCTGCTTCGGCATCTGCTCTAGGTTCCTCTCAGTCTCCTCTAAGCCCTAGTAAAATTTTTCTATCTGTCAGAAAGGTAGAATCCGGGAAAAATGTTGACTTCAGATTTTTTGAAAAAGAGGGGTTCTCCTTTGGTTCAAAGATCAAAAATCAAAGTTGAGAATTTTACTGTTCTCTCAAAGAAGTTACATATGTAGATTTGGTTAGAGAGTTTTATCTGAATCTGTGCTATGGCAATGGAACAGTAACTTCTACTGTTAAGGGAATTGATATCTGCTTAGATCCTATTATTTTGGGAGAGATTCTACATTTGCCCTGTAAGGGATATTCAAACATGAAACTCCCAGTGAAGGAAGAAGGGATCAATGTGATTTTAGGAGGAACTTACTCGGGAAGTCTAAATAAATTAGAAGCCAAGATCTTGTCAATTGAAATGAGAATTCTACATCAATTAGTAACAAAGCTTTTCTTCCCGAGAAGTGGCAGACATGACCTCCTTTCTGGCCGAGACATATGCATAATGTTTCATGTGATCACCCAAACCCCCTTAAACCTCCCTGCTTTAATGATTGAGGCCATGAGAGAAACACTGAATAGATCCAAGGCACATCTGCCTTTTGGTATGGCCCTCACACTGGTATTTAGGAGGTTTGGAGTTAGTTTTGAGAGGGAGGCATCTGCTAGGCTCTCTCTTGCAGTCCAGTCTATGGCTTCTCAGCCTTCAGGATCATCTCGCCCACCTACTCGTGCCAGCACCTCCACTCGTGGCAGAGGCAGACGGGGTAGAGGATGAGTCCTTGGTCGTGATCCATCATCTCCCCACCCCATCTCTGATACATCTGATTCTGATCCATCTAATCATGAGCTCCACTAGATCCTTGTAGCTAGCCTTGTCTGTTGTTCTTTCTAGGATCTATCTTTTGGGCCATGTAATGATGTTGATTGATTAACTTTTATATTTTGGTGTTTGTATTGGAACCACTATGTGGTATCAGTCACTTTTTGATTATATATCTACTCCTTGACTTTTAATGTATGACCTTCAAATTTAGTTGCTTTCAATTATGTGCATGCTTAAAATATTATGAATTGTAATATATGCTATCCATGATATCCAATGGTATATCTTTTATGTTTGTTGTATTCAGGGGGAGTAAACAAAAGTAATATTAGTAAAATTATTTCCATCAAAAGAAAGAAAAAGAGAAAATGTATTCAAAGAAAAAGGGGGAGTAAACAATCTTTTGTTGATGATGTCAAAAAGGAAGAGAAATGCTATACCAAAATGAAAGAATCAAAAGCAGATTAATAAAAGAATTAAAAGCAAAATGAGTAAATTGATGAAAGAATCAAAAGCAGATTAATAAAAGAATTAAAAACAAAATGAGTAAATTGTTTAAGCAAAAGCAAATGAGCAAACTTTAAAATTAATTTCTAGACATGCTCTGGTATCAAAATTAAATAATCAAATGAGAATGAGCAAATTTTCAAGATGCTAAGCAATTTAAAAAACAAGCAAATGAGCAAATAAGATATTTTCAAATGAGCAATTTTGAAAATCCTTAGGTAAATAAATTTTCTGTTCTGATACCAAAATCACATAATCAAATGAGCAAATTTTTAAATTATTAAGCAATAGGCAAATTGTTATGGGTACATGTATCGCATGCCAAAAGAATCAATCTTCTTTTCAAGCAAATGCATTTATAAGTAATTTTCAAGTTGGTTGTAAATTTTCTATTTATCTTCAAACTACCTATAATGCATTTCATTCCTTTGAAATTCATGCTCATTGATTCATATATATGCTTTTGTTCAAGTATTTTGTCATCATCAAAAAGGGGGAGATTGTTGCTCCTTGGATTGATTTTGATGATTACAAAGCATTTGAAGGAGTACTAATAATTTTCACTTGAAAAAGACTTATTGCTTTTCAGAGGTAAAATTATAATTTTACCAAAACCCTGATTTGAAAGCATCAAGTGATAGAACAAAAGATTTGTGATTCATTGGTGAAAATTTTATTATTTTTGGACTTGTATTTTGAAAGATATGCATGTTTGAAAATTATGAGTCGACCCATGAGTCAACTCATGGCACAATGAGCTGTTTGGCACGCAGATTTTTGGGCTTGACACAACCTGTGAGTCGACTCATGAGTCGACCCCCATGGCATGAGTTGACCCATGAGTCGACCCCTGCTATTTTTAGGCCAAAAATCACAGAACCTTATTTTCTGATGATTTTCTGATGTTCTTCCACAGAGGTCGACCCATGAGTCAACCCCCAGGCATGAGTCGACCCATGAGTCGACCCCTATGACGAGATTGTTCCGCAATGGTTAGTTTTTAACCCGTTTTAAGTACTTTTAATGCTCATTTATTATGGTCTAATGGCTCTATTTCAGCCCAGAATATTTTCCACTATTTCTTAAAGCTATAAAAGGGACAAAAAGGTGAGAATCAAGAAGGAGAATCAAGAAGAGAGATTTTGAAAAGAGGATTTCAAGCAAACTTTTCAGCCCTAAGCAAGAGCTCACTCAAAGCATTCAAGAAGCCTTAATCCAAGCTCACCAACTCCTCAAGTGCACATTCAAGTCACCAACCACCTTGAGGAAATCAAAAAAAGAGCCTTCTTCTCTTTGAGTAAAGTATATTTAAAGTCTCATTCGCTCATTAAAGGAGCTTTCTTTGTACTTACTTATGCTATTCATTGTTATACTTTGCTTGAGTTATTGTTTTTATTTTGGAAGGGTTCTAAAATAAGGGAAAATTGATCCGAACCTTGAATCGGAGTGTATTGGGTTGGCTTGTACCCAAAAAATAAGTGGACTAGCTTGGGATAGCTAGAGTCGGAGTTTCCGACGTTTGTATTCAGGTTGAATACAAGATTAGTGGATTGGAATTCCCAAGTAGGAGCTTGGAGAGTGGATGTAGGTGCAAGATTGGCACCGAATCACTATAAATCCTTTTGTTTGTGTTGTGCCTAATTGCTCTTCTTTAACTCTTCATTATTCTCTTGTATTCTTGCATTTAGTTATTAGCCTTGAATTAACTTTACTCTCCCTATTTATTTAGCTATTGTCAAATATTTTTTATAAGACATAAGTTAAGCTTAAAATTTTTTAGAAACCCAATTCACCCCCCCTCTTGGATTGCATAGCTGGGCAACAAAGCAGCACACTGTGGCAGATTCAGTTTGCGAGGCAGAATATGTCGCTGCATCAGATGCTGCCAAAGAAGCATTGTGGCTGAGAAAATTCATCACTGAGCTCGAAGTAGCACCCTCCCTTGTTGGTCTAGTTCTGCTCTATTGTGACAGCTCTGGAGCCATTGCTCAGGCGAAGGAACCGAAGGCACACCAGCGGATGAAACATATTCTGCACCACTACCATCTTATCTGAAAAATCATGGATAGAGGTGACATCGATCTTCAGAAGATCGACGGAAAGGAGAACTTAACCGACCCATTCATTAAAGCCATTGCGGTGAAGGAGTTCGATGACTTCAAGTCGAAGATGGGTATTAGATACTGCACCGATTGGCTTTAGGCCAAGTTGGAGATTATTGAAAATAGTATCCCAAAGCCAATCGTTAGCCTGTTGACGGTTGTGCTCTTTCTTGTATTAGTATATGAATTATAAATAAATAAAAGTTATTTTGATATTATTCATCACAAATTATTTCATCTTCTAATGAACTCCTGTGTTGTGGTGAAGTCCTTAGGACTATTTAGACTCGACAAAGGAGGATTTGTCGTTTAGTCTTTAAACCAGTTCGCGACCAAATGATACATTGTTACCAAAGACAACAACGTTTATCAAGCATAGGTCATTGTGTGCCATATGGGTTGGTTGTCCTCTTAACCATGGAGTGTCGAGATACTGGTATGGCATACAGGTGAGATGTAAGGGTACATCTGCACTGAATGTGATCGACTCCAGAGCTTATTCTGCTGTCAAGATTTGCTCCGATGGGATATGGGTATACTGTCCCTCCGACCTGAGACCACCACGGTGACTTGCAAGCAACTCACTGTACTTAGGCACTGGACTACCTGAATTTCTAATTTAGTGATGCAAGGCTGCTGGGTATAGTCAAGTACTTGACTTGTCGGTGCATGTGTCAAGATGGGATTGATCACTCCAGTTCAGGAGCTGTGTACAGTCATGTTTCAATTTAGCAAAATCTTGGCCAGGGTAGTCCTAGTGAGGAGTCACAGGATTGTTTGAGTTGAGCACGATTCGGATGATCTGATCAGGGTTGACAGTTTAATCCTGAGTCATCCTATACACAGGGGTCAAAAAGGATGAATTATATAGTAACCATATTCACGTAGGTTCTGAATGTTGCGATTGCGACTATTTGACCTATCCGAATATCAGGTACCATTGCTAGATGGTCACTTCGATTAGTATAGAAATTGATTCTTGTGCTATCGGCTTAGGTTCGAACCTGCGGGGTCACACACATTAGAGGTTCCTATCTGATCTGATGGCTGGTGAAGAGTCCCATTGGATTGGGACTCTTCGACCAAGAGTCTTAATGCTTAGAAACTCTGAGTCCTACATGTCTAGGACTCTGTGATCAAGAATCAAGATTCTCTGATCATGAGTTCCACATATTTTGGGTATCGGGGTCAAGAGTTCCACTGGTTTGGGACTCTTCGATCAGGATTTCATATCGATGGACTTTGATGTCCGATTGTCCATCAGATTTGGACTCAGTATTTATGAGAGATTTAATTAGTGATTTGATCACTAATTAACTCAATTTGATTGAATAATTATTTTTGGATCAAGTCCAATTGAATTGGATTCAGTTGGGTTTGACCCGATTAGGTTAAGAGTTGACCTAATTGCCGAGGTGGTTTGGTCCCTGATCTGATCAGGGGTTGGGCTTAGTCAATTTCTAATTTGATTAAAATTTTATTGAGCCTATTTAAGCATAATTGTATTGGGTTTAACTTAGTCTAATTGTGCCTAACCTATTTTGATAAAGTTGGTTCAATTAGATTGGTTTAAAATTTCAAACCACCTTTGACTTATCTCCCTGCTCCACCTCACCTCACCTGTGCCTATTTGAATTCATGAGAAATAAGTTCTCATGAATTTTCTTTCATGCAGAAGCCTTCCCACGCCCCTCCTTTGTGCACCATTTGGGTGGATAAAGATTGGTTGGTTGGCCATTCAAATTCAAATGATGTTTGAATTTGAATGGGCAACAACCCATGCGCCACCTTATCTATTTGTGCGCCCCTTGCTCTACACGAGAAAATATTTCTCGTATAGACTCTCCACGCACAAAGAGCCCATGCCCCTCTCTTCTCTCACCTTGAGTGGATAAGGATAGGTTGGTTGGCATTTGAATTCAAATTTGATTTGAATTCAAGTGAGCAACCACCTAGCTTTATCCTCTCACGCGGTGAAGACACGATAAAGATGCGATCTTGCACTATTTTAAAAAGGGAAGAAAAGGTAGGGTGTGCACATGACTTTCTGAGAGAGAAAGGGTGGCGTGAGAAAGGGCCTCTGCATGAGAAAAGAAAAGAAAAGAAGAGAAAAGAAAAGAAGAGAGAAAGGGCGCAGGGTCATCTGTGAGTACCCTAGGGTTTCTGCCTAGGGTTCGGGAAGTGAGAATGTGAGCTACGAGTGTCGTGAGCCCACCAAACTTCAGGGAGTGCTTCATCAATCTCTCAAGTTCATTTGCTAATGATCCAGAGTATCTGAAGAGTTGGCAGAAACTGATCGAAGGAGTTCGATTAGCATCGACCATCGAAAGGGTTCTGCAACGAACTAGCATTCGTGAGGAGCCGATCAGACCGGAAGCTTTGTGTGGATGATCCACAGAGGCTAGACATACTATGTAGCTGTATTATGATGATCAGATCATCCTGACGGTGATCAGACTGCGACGATCGACTACCTGCACGAAGGTAATGTGTTCTGAACATATAACAGTAAAATATTTACTGTAGAATTTAAAATTTTAAATTTAAATGCATGCTATATATATCATATTTAGATCTTTGTGTAGGATTAATACATGTTAATTAATTAGATTAATTAATAATTTTTACTGTAAAATTATAATTTTGAAAAAGTTTTAAAATTATCGTTTTACCCCTGCACTGAAATTCCCACACCATCATCATAAATTTTCAAAAGGAGAGCAACTTTTGCTTGTTACATTAATTTCAAAATCATGTTCTAATAACATGTTTTGATAATTGTAGGTATATAATAACAGCCTACTAGTTTCAAAACCTCACCAAAAGATAATATTTACAAATAGATTCCTTCAGCTTCAGTCTGGATAGACTACCCACTAGTGCTAAATGGCATGAAGTCACCTCTCTTCAGCTTCCTTATTCCTTATAGTCTTTGCAATGATTTGTATAAATGGGACCTACAGATGGCATCTAATATCCAAGAATTTAAAGCTGAAGCACTCAATGATAAATTAGTCTATATCATATATAAATCTTTAGGAAATGCAACTTTTGCATTTTACTTCTACTTCACACTTGCAAGATAACTCTTACAATTTTTTTTCCAATGCTCAATATTGCTACAATGAACATAGGTACCTTTGGTGGAACATTCTTTGCCATGTTCTCCTTGATGATGCTATCCATAAACTAAAAGAAGGAATCAGTGAGTGTTTGCAGGATCAAATCTTGACTCAACTCACCTTCCATAACAGGAATCTAACTAACCTAATCGTATGATCAAGTCAATCAGAATATATTTGACAGTCATACTGTCATCCTGCCATATCTTATATGTGGTTCTTCCTCCTTTGTAACATCATCTCTGATCGGATCGGGATCAGGAGCATCAAAGATATAGGAGATTTTCTCCTGAGTGAGAACTATTCTCAAGTTCTTTAACTAGTCCACATAGTTCATTTCGATCAATTTATTAGTAGTGATAATGAAGATACAAATAAATATATAAAAATAAAACATAAAAGAAACTATTCATGATGATATGCATAATTAGATGAGGTCTTTTATCTAATCGTGTCTCCTACTTATTTGATAAATTTCATAGCCCTCTAATATGAAAAATGAGAAACCTTATCATCAGATTTTTTAATGGGGTTAAGATCCTAATTTTTCATAAAAGTCTTGTGGATAGCATAACAAACTTTTATAAGTTCAAGGGTAGGTAACTCTTACCAATTGTATCTCATGCAACTCTCAACATTTTTTTTTGCCTCTAAAATACTTGTAGTTTTGTGGATAGCACAATAAACTATAGTATTTTAGTTAAGTCATATCCTTCATTCTTATATGATCATATCCGAATAATAGTATGCTTGTGAATAGCACAACAAAGCAGCAATATCCAAATATGCCATAGACATCACTAAGTCACCATCATATCAAGCCCTATAGCAAGCTTTTTAGATAGTACAACAAACTAACTATAATTTTTGACATACTCTATATCATACAATAATATCACTTTGATACCATGTTGTAGGATCGCCTTTCTCCTATGTGGACCTGAGGAGACCAGTGATGGATCTCTCTCTGTAAGAGTCTATGGTGATCTGGACTCTTTAGAGATAGCAAACATCACTGTACTTTGATGCCAGACTACTTGAATTTTTAATTCAGTGATGAAAATTTTTTAGGTGCAGTCAAGTACTTGTCAAGTCGGTGTGTGAGTCAAGACAGAATTGATCTCTCCGAATAAATAAGATTTAATGCATCAGTATATTTTAATTTAGTAAAACCTTGATCAGGATAATCTATATGATAGATTTGAAAGGTTGTAATACAATATGGTGGACTATCCTGGGTTGATAGTTAAATTCTAGGTCACTTTGAGTATTAGTATCATAGGGATGAATTATACGATAATCATATACCAGTTGGTTCTTGAATGTTGCTTTATAATCATTTGGCCTATCCAGACATCAGGTGCCATTGCTAGATGGTTATATTAATTAGTTCAGAAAGTTGTTTCTATGCTACCGATTTAGGTTCGAACTTATGGAGTCACACTCAAAAGAAGTTACTAACTAATCACATGGTTGATCCACGATTGAGAATCATTCAAGGGTTTAAATATCAATTTGATTGATGGTTAGCCTTATGCAAAAATTATAATCAATTATAAAAAGATTAATTAATAATTAAATTATTGATTAGCTCAATTTAATCGAGCAATATAGATTAGATCAAATCTAAATGAATTAGATTCAATTTGGTTTGACCTGATTAGGTTATGAGATGACCTAATTGTCAAGGATGAATGGTTCCTGATTTGATCGAGACTTGAACTTAATTAAATTTTGATTTGATTAGAATTTAATTATGTTTGGGATCTAATTAGATTGGATTCAGATTGATCTAATTAGTTCAACCTAGTTTGATTAGGTTGGAGATTTATTGGATGAAATCCTAGAGTCCAAAACAGCTTGGACTCCTTCCCTAGCCGACCACCCTTGTTTGCATGCCCTTCCAAATGTCAATTTGAGATTGGCATGATGGAACTCCACACTTAAGAAGCCTTATCATCCACTCTTGATAGAAATCAAGAGTTTGGATCAATTGGTTGATCCAATCGAATTCAAATCTTATTTGAATTTGAATGTAGATGAGAAATTTGTTCTCATCCAAACACCTCCATGCCACATCTATATAAAGTCCTAATTTTCATGCACCAAAAATAAGAATAAATTCTTTGAGGCATGTTCTAGGGTTTTGGGCATGAGTTCTTTGGGTGGATGGCCTATCATTGGCATGTGAGCATAGAGGAGAACTTTCTCCTCTTGAGTGAGCATCCTAGAAATTGGTTCTAGGGTTTTTGTGGTGAGGAAAAATCAAAGAGAAGAGAGTTCTCCTCCCTCTATACCAATGCCAAATCCTCCATAAGTTTCTTCTTCAGATCCAAAGGAGTTCGGGATGTCTGAAGATGGAAGATAGATCAGCCATTTGAGGTCGTTACGTATGCTAGCACTCCCAGGATGACAGATCGACACAGGGCTTCGAGTGGATCACCTGTAGAGGTCGGACATCCTGTACTGCTACAAGCAATCTTCAAGTCCATGCCTTTCAGATGTGAAGATCTGCTACCCATGCAAAGGTATTGAGTTCTAAACTCATACTTAATATACATAGGATGTTTTGATCTACAGATGCTTGTTTTGATGTGATCATGCTTGCTGATTTTATTTTTCAGATCATATACATGCATCATAACATATTATAGATCCTAGGATAGGAGTTAAGGTTAGATCTTAAGCATGTAGTATAGATTAAATTATTTAATCAGATTTTTCATTGTATAAAATTTTTTTAAAATACATGCTATGTGCCTGCCGGTTTTCCAACATGTGAGCCATGCTAGATGGGCAAACAGCATAGAGTCAAGTTTGCTGTTAGTTCAGCTCATAGTACAGGACCACTAGAGCTAGTACATACTGATCTGTGGGGGCCAACCCCAATTATGGTCAGAAATGGGGTGAGGTATTTAATGACACTGATAGATAACTTCTCAAAGAAGGTGTGGATGTACTTCTTGAGGGAGAAATCAGAAATCTTCTTGAAGTTGAAGGTTTTGAAAGTTGAGGTTGAGAAGGAACAGGGCTGCAATGTTAAATGTCTTTGATCAGACAATTGCGGGGAATTTACTAGCAAGGAGTTCCAGACTTTTTGTGAGGAATGCGGCATCAAAAGGTATTTTTCAGTTAAAGGGACTCCTCAGCAAAATGGGATAGTCAAGAGGATAAACCGAACCCTCCTTGAGAAGGCTAGGTGTATGAGGCCGCAATCAGGAGTTCACAAGGTGTTCTGGGTGGATGCAGTTGATGTAGCATGTTACTTGGTGAATCAATCACCACACACCATGCTAGATGGGAGGATTTTAGAGGAGGTATGGTTTGGAAGGAAGGTGGAGCTCGATCATCTCAGGGTGTTTGGTTGCGCAGCCTATGTGGATGCTGATGACCGGAGCAAGTTGAATGCAAAGTCGAAGAAAATGGTGTTTCTTGGCTATCACATGGAGTCAAAGGGTACCGACTATGGGATCTTTTGGAGAAGAAGGCCTCCATCAATAGGGATGTGGTCTTTGAAGTGTTGTCAGTCCTAAGAAGGCAAGGAGGCATTGAGGAACAGGTGGAGCAGCAAGAGGTCCAACTGGACAGTGCTGGACAGCTAACATCATATTCTCTTTTGCCATTTGCAAGAACACCTGGGGGACTTGATATTCAAGTGGAGCATCTTCCTAAGATGTCTCCACAGTTGGAGAGAGCTAAGATGAGACTTAGAAGCTAAAAGGACCAGCAAGGGTGAGCTGGATCTAGAACTGACATCGGGGTTGCCCTACACAAGCCCAAGAGAAATATGCAGCAACAAGATCGATATGGCTTTGAAGAATTGATATCCTATGCTCTGATAATAGCAAATGAAGACCCACACACCTATGAGGAGATGGTGGAAAGCCCTGACAGAGATAGGTGGCTCCAGACAATGACTGAAGAGATGTAGTCACTTCATCAAAATCAGACTTGACGGTTGATGCAACTGTCGAGAGAGAAAAAATCTATTAGATGCAAATTGGTTTATAAATGCAAGGAAGGTCCTTCAGAGCAAGGGAGCATCAGATACAAAGTGAGGCTAGTGGCCAAGGGATACTCCCATAAGGAAGGCATCGACTTCAGCAAGATTTTCTCTCCCACCTTGAGGTATACTGCCATCAGGGTGCTGTTGAACATTGTAGTAGTTCAGGACTTGGAGCTGGAGTAAATGAATGTCAAGGTGACATTTTTCCATGGGTATCTAGAGGAGAACATTTACATGGAGCAGCCACTGAGGTTTCGAGAGCCAAGAGCAGAAGAGAAGGTCTGTTTGTTGCAGAAATCACCATACGGGCTGAAATAATCATCGAGGCAATGGTATAAGTGATTTGATTCTTATATGAGGAGCATCAGGCTTTTAGGTGTGAGTATGACTCTTATGTTTATATTAAATCTTTGAAGGATGGATCTAGGGTGTTCCTACTCTTGTATGTAGATGACATGCTTATAGTATGTAAGAATAGAAAGATTGTGTAGGAACTAAGGCAGCCTTGTCTCGGGAGTTTGAGATGAAGGATTTGGGGCTTGCGAGGAAGATCTTAGGCATAAAAATCTTTAGAGATCGAGCCAAGAGGATACTACATTTATCTTAGGGAGGCTACATCAAGAAGATCTGGGAGAGATTCAAGATAAAGAACACGAAACCAACGGAGCTGCCACTTGCCGGGCACTTTAGACTCTCGAAGATGATGTCACCACAGACTAAGGTAGAGGCTCAGGAGATGGAGAGAGTACCATATGCCTCTGGTGTAGAAAGCTTTATGTACATCATGGTGTATTGTAGATTAGATATTGCCCATGCAGTAAGTCAGGTCAGCAAGTTCATGGCGCAACCTGGCAGGGAGCACTGATGAGCACTGAAGGGGATCTTTAGATACTTGGCAGGTACTATTAGAGTTGGCATTTGCTATGGACAGCGAAGAAGTGTTGAGGACTCTCCAACACATCCAAGGATGCTCAGGGACTGATACATGGGTCGTGGATGTAGATTTTGGTGGAGACGTGGACACCCCGCAGTCAATGATAGGTTTTGTATTTAGCCTATTTGGAGTTTTCATTTCATGGAGATCATACTTGCAGCCCATCATGATCTTATCCACCACTGAGGTGGAGTACATTGACGTTACAGTGGCAGCGAAGGAGGCCCTATGGCTGAAATGGCATTGGAGATGGGCTTTGCATAGGAGGCTGTCAGGGTGCATTGTGATAGTCAGAGTACACTGCTACTTACACAGAACTCTGTCTACTATGCGAGGATGAAGCATATTGATATCAGGTATCACTAGATTAGAGAGCTTATAAAAGAAGGTGAGGTGGAGATGGTGAAGATCCACACTAAAGAAAATCCAGCAGATGTACTGACGAAAGTACTTCCACGAGACAGCTTTCGAAGATGTATGATACTGATGTATTTGATGGATAGGATGGAGTTGGCTGAGGCATTGGGGCATCAAGGTGGAGATTGTTGGGCCTCATGTGGTGCTCCCAAAGCTCAGAAGACCAAAGCTAAGGCCATGGTCCAAAGTCCATGATGTGGTCATGGGATTTCTAGGGCTAGTTTGGGCCCTAGGATGAAAGGTTGTCAGCCTGTCGATTTTTGAAGTCCAGGGGATTTGGGCATCATGGGGGCTAACTTGTTTGTGGACTGGGTTTGAGTCCAAGGTGTGAGAACACATGAGTCCATGGATGTACATGGGGGTTAGGTGTGTGATTTCATGTAGTGAGTTAGCCCGGGAGTTGTTTGGTTTGGGCTTGGTATCATATGTCTCGACTAGACCATGAGAGTCTATGTATTTATATTGATTCTTTGAGATTCAATGGTAGTAATCAAACCTTTTTCTCTCAAAACCTAATTTCTCTCTTTCTCTCTCCTTCTCTAGTCTTCTCCACATCCTAGCATCAGAAACCAAGGTTTCTTGGTCACCACTTCATAAAAGGAAACTTTGGTGGAGGTGCTAGGGTTTTCTAGTGCTCTCCTCTTGCTTGTTGCCTAAGCCTTGTGTGCCACCTCTCCTCTTGGTCACCCAAGGCATCTTTCATGCCCTATTCTCTAGTGTTTAGAGCTATTATCAGGTGGGCTTCCAGATATGAAAAGGTGGATTTCAGATCTGGAAGAGAAGGGCTCAGAGAAGGGCTTCAAAACCTTGAAGTTAATCCAGGTGACAAGATCAAGGCTGCTGAAGTTTTCTAAGAAGGCTGTTTTGTGATTGATTATTTGCTTGTCATCAAAGGTCTCCACAGTTCACCCTTGCTGGTTTTGGAAGTCCAAGGCTTGGGGAAGCCGCTCCAACACCCTAGGGTTCTGATTCTAGGGTTTGGGAAGAGAAGAGAAAGGAGAGAAAATAGTTTCACTTCTACATCTTCTACTACCAACTAATAATCCTCTGTCAGTCTTCTTCTTCTTCGAAAGAGTCTGAGTGGTTCGAAGAAAGTTTTTGAATCAGTGATCCCATGGAATTCACATGAGCTTGCACTCTCAAGGAGATTAATCAGCACCAGGGCTTTGTGTACAATTCTTGTAGAGGTCGGACATCCAATACGGTTGCAAGCAACCAGAAGGACCTCAGATCCATATTTTTTAGTTGTGGTGATCAGCTGCCTACACTCAGATATTGTGTTTTGAATTCAATTACACTGTAGATTTGATCTACAATATTGCTTTGATCATATGGATTTGATCTATATGTTTTCAGTTTTTAGATTTTTATGCATAATATATCATGTCATAGATCCTATTATAGGTGGTTTAATGGTTAGATTATATGCATGATTAGATTAATATGATTAAACTATAGTTATTCCACTATAATTTATTTCAAAAATTTTAAGAATGCATGCATGAAACTCCTATCGGTTTCCATCAGCTCATCTTTTTTCCATTTTATATTTCATATGGAGTGCTAGTAACAGATATGATAGTACCTTATTCAAAATATATACAGTAATTTCTAGGACATATCTCAAGAATGAGATTGAAAGGTCTGTGAAGCATATGTTGGACCTCACCATATCTCGTATGGAGTATCTACCTCTGGTCTAAGTTATCATCAGCCTTCAAACATCCATATGTATGAGACCCAACAGCTCGCTCGCTCTATCCTCATGTCCAATAAATGGGATCTTGGTCATCTGACCCATAAGATAAGATTTACAAGTTTCATATGATTCAAAATCATATAGATCAAAGAACTCTTTTTTGTATCACTTGTTTATCTTTGACTCACTAATACGGTCAAGTTGGTAATGCCAGAGATAAGTGTCTCACTTTCTTTTCTTGTTCTTATCAATATGAAAAATATTATCATTGAGTGATAGAAACATGAGACTATTATCATCAAATCCATAGCTGTTGGTGCAGAATTCTGCCGACGCTGGAGAAGCTGGAGTGGAGATGACTGCGACTGCCGTCGGAACCTACAAGAAAAGTCTAAACCAGAGTTGGAGGTGCTCCGGCAAGATCCTCCGACGCTCAAGTTAGTACTCTGCTTCAACAGAAATGGAGTGCTCGAGTGAGAATTTTAGCAGAGTTTCGAGATAGAGTTTAGAGCTTAGAGAAGAACGTATCTGGAGGTCCCTTTTTATAGATGGAGAGCATAACTGATTGACAGCGACGTCTGTAACCATCTGGTAGTGGGCCGTTCAGGGCCATGCGGAGTTTGTTACAGAGAGTAGTGGCGTCAGGGGGCCGTTCAGGGCCACGTAGAGTTTGTTATGGAGAGTGGAGTGGTGTCCATTGTTGTGATTTACCAGAGAGTGGTAGAGCCATGTGGAATCCGTTATAGAGTGTGGAGTAGGGTAGTGGCCATTGTCGTGACTTGCCAGAGAGTGGTGGAGCCATGCAAAATCTATTACAGAGTGTGGAGTAGGGCAGTGGCCATTGTCGTGACTTGCCAGAGAGTTTGGATCTGTCGGCTGAAGCTCGATTGGGATGTTTGATGGAGTGGAATGGCTCTTTGTCTCATCAATCCAGGAGAAGCTCGGATGCTTTCGAGGTTACGACGGGTCTACTATTGTTGGGTGCCTAGAGCGCTGATGCTGCAGGCGGGAACCATCTACTGTAGAAGCTCGAATGGAGACTTTCTGTTGGGGAAGTCTGATTTCATGAGGAATCTGGCAAAGGGTCGACCGGCAGTGGACTTCGGATGGTGTTGGGGAGGTTCATCCGCTGGAGGAGTCTGGAGGATCCTGTGGAAGTCTGATTGGCATTGTTGAAGTCTGACTGACACTATTGAAAATTGATGGCTGGGGAGGTATGGCAGACACCGAAGGTGGTCGGTCGTTGTAGAAATTCAACTGTTGGAGCCTGTCTGTTGTAGAAGTTCGTCCGAAATCCATCCACTATGAAAGTTCATACGGAGTCCGATTCTTGTAGAAGGCTGAAAGGAGGCCGCTTATTGTAGAAGCTCGATCAAAGATCTGTTATCGTGGAGGCTTGGAGTAGTGACCTGGCCGGTGGAGTTGTCCCATTATAGAAGCTCGTCTGGGATCCGTCCACTGTAGGAGCTCGACTGGGATCCAGCTATGAAGGAGCTCGACTGAAGTCTGCCTGTAATAGAAGTTCGGAAGGAATTTATTTACAGTAGAGGCTCGGATGGAATTCGCTTACAGTAGAGATTCGAAGTAGACCGCCTACAGTAGAAGTTCGGAGTAGACCGTTTGTAGTAGAAGTTCGGAGTAGACCGCTCGTAGTAGAAGTTTGGAGTAGACCATTTGCAGTAGGAGTTCGACTGAAATCCGATTCTCATAGGAGCTCAGATGGAATCAGGAAGGTGGTCGACCACTGTAGAAACTTGGATGGAATCTGGTTACTATAGAAATTCTATTGTCGGAGAAGGTCGGACACTGATGAAGTCCGAAAGAAGTTCGGAGTAGAGTTGTCCGTGGCCGAAAGAAGTCTGGAAGGGATTTCGCGAATAGTCGATCACTGTAGAAAATCGACCGATAGCGGAGTTCAGAGGGCATTTGGAGCAATCTGGTAGATGAATAGAGAAGCTCATGGTTGGAGAAGCTCAGATGGCATTATGGAAGCTCGGACGGTCGAGAGAGTTCGGAAAGACGCCACACAAGGTCGGAAGCCAGAAAAGTCCTGGAAGGGTTGGCCTTTTACAAACTTTGGCTGGGGGTATTTTATACCCAACACCAGTCCCCCTACTTTCGAGTTCGGATTCTGAATGAAGAAAGTACAGAGAAATTTTTACAACCGAAGTTGCCTTCTTTGATTTTCGCACTCGATGGTTTTCAAATATTTTGGCATTTGGCATGCTGGTGCTGGAGCCTTTTCAAATCAAGGCGATCCGAAAAGATTTTTTTGAAATTTCTGCTGGAGTGCTGCTTTAGGTACGGTGCAATAATAATTTTGTCAGTTGTTAGCCACTTTCAGCCACCTGCCACGGTGAGTGGGCCACACGGTGGTTATAGATCGATCAGAGGAGACTTGCAATCATTATTGCACTGGACCCCATCGTCTATTTAAACCTGCCTCCCCCCTTCGGGGATCTCACTTTGCACGGGAGTTTTTTCGGTCCCTCCTTCTTCCTGAGAGTTCCGTTCTTCCTCAGCGTTCTTCTCGGCCTTAGACGTTCTTCGAGTCGTCTCCATCTCTGCATCTCTGCATCCCTCAGACCAGCCTAGGTTAGCTCCAGAACTTTCTCTATTTTCGCAGCTCTGTTTCTAGACTGTGCCGATCCTCCTTCATTGCAGATATGGGTGTGGACGTGGCTCGGATGTTAGCCAAGAGTCTCAAAGCCCACAAGAGGGAAGGTGCTGCAACTTCCGGGTCAGCGAAGAAGGCGAGGGTAGAAGAGACAGATCCGATCATGTTTTGCCTTGATCGCCCAGAGCCTGCGCTTGTGGCACATCTTCGACCGTGAGTACTTCTCGATCCTGCAGAAGGGGGAAGCCAAAGGGGGACTAGAAGAAGAAGTCAGAAAGAAGGAGAAACCTGATCTCAGAAAGAAGGTCATGCCTGCCATCATTGTGAGGCAGCAGAAGCCATGGCACAGAAAGGATGGCGTCTATATGTACTTTGAAGATAATGCTGGAGTAATTGTTAATCCAAAGGGGGACTAGAAGAAGAAGTCAGGTACTTAAAGCAATCCTTGATGATGGCTGGAATCGAGAGTTCGAAGTCTGATGGTACTGAGCTTCCTTGGAGCTCTTTTGCCTTTTATTCTATGTATTCCTTTCCTTTCTTGTTGCACTTTTTTTTTTTGGCCTTCAAAGGCTTTGTAACGCGCACTTTACTAATGAAATGAAAAGAAAAATTTCTATTATCTTGTCCCTTCTTATATTAAGTTATCATTTACCAAACTTCTTTTATCTTCCATCTTGTTCGACGTTGGCGTTGTTTGTAGGTTCTTGATTGCCGTCGTATTGATTTGCCCTTTTTGTTCATGATCGTAGGTCTTTTCGAGGCCATTTGAGTTTGATGCTTCCTCTCGGTGCTCGAGCTTGGGGGTCCGAACTTTTCATTACCTTGAGGAAGTCAATTTTTCCTCGGCCTGTGTTGAGTTCCCTCTTGGTGACTGAGGGTTTTTGATAAGAGTCTCCTTCCTTGTTGAGACGAGGTCCCTTGTGTCTTTGATGTAGTTTGTTTTTCACTTATCATTGGTGTAGTTCATCGCTTTCCCTTTTCATCTCCCCTCTTTTTTTTTTCTCTTTACATTTGGGTGAGGGTTTTCCCTCTGCTCTTAACAGGGTCGTGGGAGTGTAGAGGAGCCATTGAGGAGGCTTTCCTCCTCATCCGGTCTTGATCGACTGGGTCTTCATTTGTGTCAGGATGAGGTTCTTCTCCTGTTCCCGACACAGTCAATTTTAGCTCATGTTAGGATGAGATTCTCTTTCTGTTCCTAACAGGGCTGTGGGGGCACGTAAGGGCCGTTGCAAGAGCCTCTCTCCTCATCCGGTCTCTAGATAATCGAGCCTTCGACTTTGCTCATGTTAGGATGAGGTTCTCATCCTGTTCCTAACATGGCTGTGGGGGCACATAAGGACCGTTGTAAGGGTCTCTCCCCCCATCCGATCTCTGGATAACCAAGCCTTCGACTTTGCTCATGTTAGGATGAGGTTCTCCTCTTGTTCCTAACATGGCTGTGGGGGCACATAAAGGCCATTGTAAGGGCCTCTCCCCTCATCCGATCTTTAAATAATCGGGCCTTCGACTTTGCTCATGTTAAGATGAGGTTCTCCTCCTATTCCTAACATGATTGTGGGGGCACATAAGGACCGTTGTAAGGGCCTCTCCCCCCATCCGATCTTTAAAAAATCGAGCCTTTAACTTTGCTTATGTTAGGACGAGGTTCTCCTCCTGTTCCTAACATGGCTGTGGGGGCACATAAGGGCTGTTGTAAGGGCCTCTCCCCCCATCCAGTCTTTAAATAATCGGATCTTCGACTTTGCTCATGTTAGGACGAGGTTCTCCTCCTATTCTTAACATGACTGTGGAGGCACATAAGGGCCATTGTCAGGGCCTCTCCCCCCATCCGATTTTTAAATAATCAGACCTTCGACTTTGCTCATGTTAGGATGAGGTTCTCCTCCTGTTCTTAACATGGCTGTAGGGGCACATAAGGGCCATTGTAAGGGCCTCTCCCCCCATCCGGTCTTTAAATAATCGGGCCTTCGACTTTGTTCATGTTAGGATAAGGTTCTCCTCCTATTCCTAACATGGCTGTGGGGGCACATAAGGGCCATTGTCAGGGCCTCTCTCTCCATCCAGTCTTTAAATAATCGGGCCTTCGACTTTGCTCATGCGAGGATAAGGTTCTCCTCCTGTTCCTAACATGGCTGTGGGGGTACATAAGGGCCGTTGTAAGGGCCTCTCCCCCCATCCGATCTTTAAATAATCGGGCCTTTGACTTTGCTCGTGTTAGGATGAGGTCCTCCTCCAGTTCCTAACATACTTAGTTTCGATTATCGAAATTAGCTACTCCCTGTTGTTATGAGCTCATGCCAAAAGAAAAGATATGCAAATATGAAAGAAACTTTTATTTAAGGCAAAGTTATTGGTAATACATCCATAGATTTTTCGAATCCCATAGCCACAGAAGGTCTGCTCCCCGTCGGGGTCCTCCTAAGATGGAGTTGATTATCCCAATCGAAGGTTGATCTTCAAGCTGCTCCTCCCTCCTTGGTGGCTCTGACTGCGACAGGGCCCTCGGCCAATCTTCCCTACCTTCAGGTCGACGTCGAATGAATCTGTCGAGACAACCTCGTCTGATGAGCTCCTCGATCTCATCTCGAAGCTGAATGCACTCTTTCGTGTCATGGTCATGGTCACGATGATAGATGGAGAACTTGTTAGGATTGCGCTTTTCGAGGTGTGTGCGCATCCTTTTCGGCCTTGGCAGCTGCTCCCTAACCTCCATCAGTACTTGAGTTTTCGATGCGTTGAGAGGGGCGTAGCTGTGGAATCTTTTCGAGAGAGAGCCCCGCTAAACTCTGCGGTCCGGGTTTCTCTGCCTACGAGCTCGGGGAGGAGTCTGGACACGCTTGTGTCCGGAGGGAGTTCGAGAACGTGGCCGAGCTTCACTCGGCCCTTTTTCAATTGCGGGATTGCTGGAGTCTCCCGCCTGTCGCTCCTTTGTGGCTTCCTCATCCTTCATCTTGGAGGCTTCTTCTGTTTGAGCGTATCCTTCAGCCTGAGCCAGCAAATCAGCAAAGTCCCTGGGATACTTTTTTTCCAGAGAAAATAGAAGATCGTTCTTTTGAAGACCACCCTTCAGGGCGGCCATCGCGATCGATTGGTCCAGGTTTCGGACCTCCAACACGACGACATTAAAATGATTGATGCAAGATCGGATGGATTCTCCCTCCTTTTGCTTGATGTTGATGAGGGACTCCGAACCTCTTCGGGGACACCGACTGCTGATGAAATGAGCAACGAACTGGTGGCTCATCTGATCAAAAGAGAAGATAGTACCCAGCTTCAGTGTCGAGTACCAATTTCTTGTTGTTTCCTTCATGGTAGATGGGAAAGCTCGGCAAAGGATGGCGTCTGGCGCGTCATGGAGCAGCATCATTGTCTGAAAGGCCTCCAGGTGGTCAACCAGATCTGAGGTTCCGTTGTAGCTCTCGAATTGGGGAAGCTTGAAGTTCGGCGGGATTGGCTCCTGCATGATCATTTGAGAGAAGGGAGGGTCAGTGCAGATGTCCTCACCGTAAGCAGTGGGAGTATGGTGGAGCTCTTCGATTCGTTGGTTCATCTCTCAGAATCTTTGATCCAGGAGGTCCTCTCGACTGCGAGTCTCGAGGGTCTTCTGGTGAAACGGAGGTAGAGACTCTCCGAGGGTGGAATCATGATCGGATGGTGGGCTTTCTACCTTCTACTTCCCCTTTTCGGGGAAGACGGGGTGACTTGCCTAAGTGGCCGCCCGGTTGTCAGATTCTGAAACTCCGACGATGCTCTTTCCAGCTGCACTGATGCCTGTGGCTGCTACAGCTATTGCTGCATGGCTTGCACTGCTTCGGTGAGGCCCCTGACCTGCTGAACCAGCAAGTCAAACTGCTCCATACCGACTGCCGTTGCCGGTGGAGGAGGAGCTTGGAAAATTGGAGACGAGGCCGGAGTTTGCAGAGCTTGCTGAGATCTGGCCATGGAGGCCGTGGATCACCTGGTGGATGCCTTTCGGGGAGGCATCAGGTGGAGATCTGGCAGGAGAAGGAGAAGAAGATGTTGGAGAAGGTGGCCGGAGACAGTCCCATTGAGCACTCCTTTAAGAACAAGGATACTGTGAAGACACAGGACCCCTTCCTCTAGCGCCAATTCTGTTGGTGCAGAATTTTGTCGATGCCGGAGAAGCTGGAGTGAAGATGACTGCGGCCGCCGTCGGGACCTGCAAGGGAAGTCTAAACCGAAGTTGGGGGTGCTCCGACAAGACCCTCCGATGCTCAAGTCAGTACTTTGCTTCAACAGAAATAGAGTGCTCGAGTGAAAATTTTAGCAGAGTTTTGAGATAGAGTTTAGAGCTTAGAGAAGAATGTATCTGGGGATCCCTTTTTATAGATAGAGAGTGTAACTGATTGACAGCGATGTCTGTAACTGCCTGGTAGTGGGCCGTTCAGGGTCACATGGAGTTTGTTATGGAGAGTAGTGGTGTCAGGGTATCGTTCAGGGCCACGTGGAGTTTGTTACAGAGAGTGGAGTGGTGTCTATTATCGTGACTTGCTAGAGAGTGATGGAGCCATGCAGAATTCATTACAGAGTGTGCACTAGGCTAGTGGCCATTGTCGTGACTTGTCAGAGAATGGTGGAGCCACGCAGAATCCATTACAGAGTGTGGAGTAGGGCAATGGCCATTGTCGTGACTTGCCAGAGAGTTCGGATCTGTCGGCTGAAGCTCGGTTGGGATGTCTGATGGAGCGAAATGGCTCTCTGTCTCATCAATCCAGGAGAAGCTCGGATGTTTCCAAGGTTGAGATGGGTCTACTATTGTTGGATGCCTAGAGTGCTGATGCTGCAGGCGGGAACCATCTATTGTAGAAGCTTGGACGAGGACTTTCCGTTGGAAAAGTCCGATTTCATGAGGAATCCGACAAAGGGTCGACCGGCAGTGGACTTCAGATGGCATTGGGGAGGTTCATCTGCTGGAGGAGTCTGAAGGATCCTATGGAAGTTCGGTTGGTGTTGTTGAAGTCCGACTGATACTATTGAAGGTTGATGGCTGGAGAGGTACGACGGACACCGGAGACGGTCGACCATTGTAGAAATCCAGCTGCTGGAGCCCATCTGTTGTAGAAGTTTGTTTGGAATCCATCTGCTATGGAAGTTCAGATGGAGTTTGGTTCTTATAGAAGGCTGAAAGGAGGCCGCTTATTGTTGAAGCTCGGTCAAAGATCGGTTATCGTGGAAGCTTGGAGTAGTGACCTGGCCGGTGGAGCCTGTCCCGTTGTAGAAGCTCGTCTGGGATCCACCCACTGTAGGAGCTCGACTGGGATCCAGCTATGAAGGAGCTCAGTTGAAGTCTGCCTGTAATAGAAGTTCGGAAGAAATTTATTTACAATAGAGGCTCGGATGGAATTCGCTTGTAGTAGAGATCTGGAGTAGACCGCCTGCAGTAAAAGTTTGGAGTAGACTGCTCATAGTAGAAGTTTGGAGTAGACCGCTCGTAGTAGAAGTTCGGAGTAGACCGCTTGTAGTAGAAGTTCAGAGTAGACCGCTTGTAGTAGGAGTTCGGCTGAAATCCGATTCTCATAGGAGCTCGGATGGAATCTAGAAGGTGGTCGACCGTCGTAAAAATTTGGATGGAATTTGGTTACTATAGAAATCCCATTGTCGGAGAAGGTCGGACACTGACGAAGTTCGAAAGAAGTTCGGAGTAGATCGTCCATGGCCGGAAGAAGTCTGGGAGGGATTTCGCGAATAGTCGATCACTGTAGAAAATCGATCGATAGCGGAGTTCAGAAGGTGTTTGGAGCAATCCGGTGGATGAATGGAGAAGCTCATGGTTGGAGAAGCCCGGATGGCATTATGGAAGCTCGGACGGTCGAGGAAGTTCGGAAAGACGCCACACAAGGTCGGAAGTCGGAAAAGCCCTAGAAGGGTCGGCCTTTTACAAACTTCGGCTGGGGGTATTTTATACCCAACAATAGCCATATCATTTATCAAAAGGAGAGTAACCTTTGCTTTTTACATTAATTTCAAAATCATGTTCTATAACAAAGTAATTGAAATAATATTTTTGATAATTTTAAGCATATTATAACAGTCTACTAGTTTCAAAACTTTGTTCAAAAGTAATTCTAACATAAAAGGTTCCTACAGCTTAAGCCTAGATGGACTCTCCACTATCACCGAATAGCTTGAAGTCATCTTTATTCAGCTTTCTTATTCTTTGTAGTCCCTGCAACAACTTACAAAAGTGGGAACCACATGCGGTATTTAATACCTAAAAATCTGAAGCTAAAGCACTCATGATAAATTGATCTGTATCATATACAAATCTTTAGTAAATGCAACCTTTGCATTCTACTACTGCTTCACACTTGCAAGATAGTTCTTGTAATTTCTTTGCCAATGCTCAACATTGCTACAATGAAAATAGGTACCTTTGGTAGAGACATTCTTTGCCTTGTTCTCCTCGATGATGCTATCCATAAATTAAAAGAGAAAATCAAAGAGTATTTGTAGGATCAAATCCTAACTTAACTCATCATTCATGAAAAGAATCTAACTGACTTAATCATATGATTAAGTAAATCAAGATACACTTGACAGTCATACTGTCATCTCGCCATATCTTGTATGTGGCTTTTTCTCCTTTATAGCATCATCCCCAATCGAATCAGGATCAAAAGTATTAATGATATAGGAGATTTTCTTTTGAGTGAGAACTATTCTCATATTCCTTAATCGATCCACATTATTTAGTTCAGTCAATTTATTGGCATCAAATATACCATGCAGTGATAGCGAAGATGCAGATGAACTATTAGAACAAAAATTACTCATGATGATATGCACAATTAGATGAGGTGTTTTATCTAATTATGTCTCCTACTTATTTGACAAATTTCATAGCCCTGTAGTATGAAAAATGAGAAACCCTATCGTCAGATTTCTTAGTGGGGTTGAGATCTCAATTCTTCATAAAAACCTTGTGGATAGTACAACAAACTTCTATAAGTTCAACTGTTACCAATTGCATCTTATGTAACTCTCAATATATCTTTTATCTCTAAAACACTTGTAACTTTATGGATAGCACAACAAGCTATAGTATTTTAGTTAAGTTATACCCTTCATTCCCATATGGTCATATCTGAAAAATACTATCCTTATAGATAGCACAACAAGACAGCACTATGCAAATATGCCATAAGCACCATTATGCACTAAGTCAACCTCGCATCAAGCCTCGTAGCAAGCCTTGTAGATAGTACAATAAATTCACCATAGTTTTTGACATACTCTATTAGCTTAGCATGCAGGCAAGGATAGTGTTCTTAACACTTCAATATTATGACTTAATATAATTTTTTATAAGGGACTTTGATCTCAAGTACATGAAGGAAAGCTAGGGTAGTTCATGCATGATTTTTTAAAATTTTTCTCACAGTAGAAGCAAACTAGATTAAACTATTTAATCTACCATCCACTAGATCTAATCTAAAACTACCTAAGCCAAGATCTTATGGCTTAAACATGCATGCATAATCTAAAAAAAATATCTGAAAGAATAGATCTAATCTAAAACATGATAGAGATTGGATCTCTATACCTGAGCATGGATCGGAATACACCACAGTTGAAAATTGAAGATAGCAAGTTCTTCTAGCCGCACATGCGTACGACCTCTATGAGTATCCACACGAAGCCCGATCTAATTGACCTCCCTGGAGTGCTAGCTCCTTGCAGAGATCCTTGAAGGTTGATCTATGGAGGAAGAAAGAGTTTGTAGAAGAAAGCAAGGGAGAACTCTTTCTCTCTTATTTTTTCTCTCACCCAAACCCTAGCGTTAATAAGGAGGAACTCATGCCCAAGAGGAGGTGTCTCTCCTCAAATTCTCTCACACCAAACAATAGGGAAAAAACCCTAGAACCTGCACCCCTAGAGACTCCTTTCTAGTTACTCATGTCAAAGCCCTTCACCCTCCCCTTCAGATGTCACACCCAAAGAAAACGTACCATCCCTCTTTTTTTTTTTCTTTTTTTTCTCACGGTAAATCAGATCTTCATCTAATCATTTTGTCACACAAAATAAGAGGTTTTATTGCAAGGCGTTAAAGAAGTTGGATGAGATCAAATTTCATCCTGATAAAGAATAAAATTTGAAATCAAATTTCCACCTTTCCTTATCTTCTATGGGTGTTGAGAAAGGAAGAGAACAAGGGGCGTGTGAAGGGTTTTCAGCATGAAAGATTTCACGCAGAAGCAAATTTGGGTGAAAGGATGATGCGGCATTTGTATGGGGCAGCACAAGAGATAAGGGAGAGAGTCCCACTTCAATGGGACTCTCATATGTTGCTTAAATTGGATCCCAATCAAATCAAATTTTGTTGGACCCAAAGATGAGCAATCCTAATCTAATTAGAAATTCAATTTTACTTAATTAAATCTTAATCCAATTAGAAATTAACTGAACTCATGTCCTGATCAAATCAGGAACCAATTACTCTTAGCGATTAGGTTATCCAATAACCTAATTGGGTCAAACCTAATTGAATCCAATTCTATTAGACTTGATCCAAACCTCATTTCTTAATTAAATTGAGCTAATTAATAATTTAATTATTAATTAATTTTCTTATAATTTACTAACCCTTAAAAAATTATTAATTACAACCTTTGCACAAAATTAATCATCAATCATATTGATGATTATACCCTTCAATGATTCTCAATCATCGATCAGCTATCAAATTAGATCGAAACTTCAATTATGTGTGACCATATAGATTCAAACACTAAATTAGTAGTATAGGAATAAATTTTTATACTAATCAAAGTGACCATCTAGCAATGATACTTGATGTTCGGATAGTGATGAATAATTATAAAGCAACATTCAAGAACCTAAGATATGGTTACCGCATAATTCATCCCTTGGACCTTCAATGCTCAGGATGACTTACGGTTAAACTGTTAACCCTAAATCAGTTCATCCACATTGTATTTCAACCTCATAAATTCTGTGACTTCTTACAAGGATTATTCTGACCAAAATTTTGCTCAATTGAAATACAGTGATGTATTAAATCCTATAATCCAAAAGAGGTCAATCCTATCTTGACTCACATACCGACTTCGTCAGTACTTGACTATACTCAATAGCCTACCATCACTATATTAAAAATACAGATAGTCTAGCACCAAAGTACAGTAAGTTACTTGAAAGTCACTGTGGTGATCTCAGGTCTGAGGGACACTTATACACATATCCTTCGTGAGCTACTCTTGACAGTAGAGTACTCCACAGTTTGATCACTGTTCAGTGATGATGTACTCTTATATCTCACCTGTATGCCATACCAATATTTTCATACGCTTTGGTTACGAGGACGACCAACCTATATGGCACACAACAATCTATACTTGATAAATATTATCATTTTAGTAATAATGTATCGTTTGATCGTGAGCAAGTTTAAGAACTACACGATCAATCCTCTTTTATCGATTGTAAGTAGTTCTAAGAACTTCATCATAACACAGGAGTTCAATTAAAATGATGCATGATTTATGATGAAAATATCAAATAATTTTTATTAGTTAATAATTCATATATAATTATAAAAAGCACAATCATCTAGATGATTGATTTTAGAATATATTTCTCAATAACTCTCACTTGGACTAAAGCAAATCAAAAAAGTATCGAATACCCATCTTTTACTTGTGCTCGTTGAACTCCTTGATTCCAAGGACTTTAGTAAATGGGTTGGCCAAGTTTTCTTTTTCATCGATCTTCTAAAGTTCAACATCACCTCGATCCACGACCTCTCGTACAAGGTGATAGCGATGCAGAATATATTTGGTCTTCTAGTGGGACTATGATTCATTAGTCTGAGCTATGGCTACAGTATTGTCATAATACAAAAAGACTGGACCATCGATAGAGGGTCCACTCCAAGCTCGCTGATGAACTTTCATAACCAAACAGCTTACTTGGTAGCATCAGATGTCGTAATGTACTCTACCTCGCAGACTAAATCGACTATGATATGTTGTTTGAAACTTTTTTAATAGATCACTCTACCATTCAGGGTAAAGATGTAACCCGACATACTGTTGCTATTATCATGATCTGACTAAAAACTGAAATCAGTATATCCCATAAGTTTTTAGTCAGATTTTCAATAAATGAGCCATTGATCCTTAGTTTTTCTCAAATACTTAAGGATAGTTTTTACAACTTTTCATCTCATCCAGATTAGACTGGTACCTACTCACTACCCTTAGTATGCCACATTGGTCTCATACACATCATTGCATATATTATGGATCCCATTGCCGAAGTATGTAAAATTCTGCCATACACTCTTTCTCTTGAGGAGTTGTCGGATAATCTTTCTTAGAGAGAGTAATTCTTTTGCCTATTGGAAGATAGCTTTTCTTGAAATCTCCATTCTAAACTGTTTCAGCATGATGTCTATATACATGAATTTGGACAATCCAAGCAACCTTTTAGATCTGATTCTATAGATCTTCATCCCTAGATGTTGGATGTTTCTCTCAAATCTTTCATGGAGAATTGAGATGATAGCCATACTTTTATTCTCTGTAATACATGGATGTCATTCTCGATTAAGAGAATATCATCCACATACAACACAAGATATACAATCATAGAACCATTAGTCCATTTGCAGATACACAATTTTTCTTCATTTTTAATGAAGCCATACATTTTGATCATCTTATTAAAATGCATGTTCTAACTTCAAGATGCTTGCTTCAATCTATAAATGAATCTTTGAAGCTTACATACTTTAGATTTATCTATGGATGTGAACCCTTCAGGTTGTATCATATATACCTCTTCATCCAGTTCTCCATTCAGAAAAACTGTTTTGACATCCATTTGCCAGATTTCATGATCCAGGTATGCCACTATTTCAAGCATAATTTGAATGGGTTTGAGCATTACCATAGAAGAAAATATTTTGTCATAGTCAATACCATAATGCCGACGATATCTCTTGACAACCAAACAGACTTTATAGATCTCCAACTTTTCATCTGTATCCTTTTTTTTTTGAAAATCCACTTATACCCTATGAGTTTACCTCTTCAAGTGGATCAAATTCATATATCATTGATCTTTATGGACTCCATTTTGAACTTCATGGCTTCAAGCCACTTATCAGAGTTGAATCTCTACATGGCATCCATGTAGGTAATAGACTCCTCATTATTAATTTTTATCAAGTTCAACAGGATCAACATCTCGGACCAAGAAATTATGTATCTGTTTGACTAATACGGTACTCTATCGGATCTCCTTAAAGACGCCAGTACAATGAGCTCTAGATTTGATCTAATCAAATCTAGTATTGTAGATTCGTTTATGTATGTCAGTTCTTCTACCAGTTGAACTTCATCAAGTTCAACTTTATTGGTATTAGTTTCTTCTCCAAAGAACTCTTTTTTCAAAAAGAATGCCTTTAGACCGACGAACACTTTTTGTTCATTAAGAAGGTAGAAGTAATGTCCCCTTATTCCCTTGGGGTATCTTATTAATTAACACTTATCTGACCTAGGTCCAAGCTTATCAGTCTTTAATCATTTGAGATAAGTCGGACAACCCCAAAGTTTAAGGTAAGAGAGTATCAGCCTACGTCCAGTCCATATCTCATATAAAGTTTTTGTGACTGATTTACTCGAAATCCTGTTCAGAATATAACAAGTAGTCTTAAGAGTATAACTTCAAAAAGATACTGGCAGACTTGCAAATTCTATCACAGACTGAATCATATCTAAAAGTGTTCGATTCCTCCTTTCTAACATTTCATTATGTTGTAGTGTCCCAGGAGGGGTCCATTGTAAGAGAATTTCATTCTCTTCTAGATATGTTAAAAATTTATTGAAAAGGTATTCACCTCCTCAATCAAATCGAAGAGTTTTAATACTCTTTTCAGTTTATTTTTCTATCTCATTACGAAATCGTTTGAATATTTCAAATGACTCAAACTTATACTTCATTAGATAGACATACCCATACCTAGATATGTCGTCCGTGAAAGTAATAAAGTAGCAATACCCTCCTCTAGCTCTCGTATTCATGGGTCCATGTACTTCAGTATGTACTAGACTCAGGACATCATTGGCTTGTTCACCCTTTTCAATAAAGGGTGACTTGGTCATCTTTTCAAGAAGATAAAATTTATAGGTTGGCAATGATTTTCAATCATTGACTTCGAGGATTTCTTCTTTTCTTAACCTGTTCATCCTATTCTTGTTTATATGACTGAGCCTATAATGCCAAAGGTAGGCATTCGTAATATTATCTACTCTAAGGTATTTGTTCGATGTGTACATTATACTAACAGACTGTGATAGAATATAAATATCATTTCTCAATTATCCATGCATGATTATGACACCATTCATAATAATATCATAAAAATTATTCTTTATTGATAAACTATAATCATCTTTGGCTAAAAGATCTACAGAGATTACATTCATAAAAAAAATTGGACAATAGTGACAATTACTTAAAATGATAATATTTGAATTGAAAATAAGCTTGATATTTTCTAAAGTCAGGACTGAAACATGACTTCCATCTCCTACGTTCAGGAATGCCTCACTGTTTTCAAAACCAGTGGTTCATCTCCCTAAAAATTCTTGTCTTTCCTCTAAAATCCTTCCACTCTACCTCTCATTAGGTCTCCTAAGCTGTTTGCAAGTCTCTGTTATCCGAAATGGCTCCCAAACTGAAGCTACCATAGAGAAGAAAGTCTGTTCGTGGGTTAGAGGAGAATGTGCATAGAAAAAGAATGGCAGCAGAGCCCTCTCCTGCTCCAACCTCAGTTTCAGATCCTGCTCCAGCTTCTTCATAGTCCCCATTCAGTCCAAGTAAGGTACCTCTCTCCAATCGAAAAGTGAAACTCGAAAAGAACATAGATTTTAAGTTTTTTGAAAAAGAAGGGTTCTCTATTGGATCAAAAATTAAAAATCAAGGATGTGAGTTTTACTGTCTTTTGAAGAAAAATACTTATGTTGATTTAGTCAGAGAATTCTATTTGAATTTAAGTTACTGTAATGGAACAGTAAAATCTTTAGTGAAAGGTGTTAACATTGTTCTTGATCCATTGCATTTGGGATAATTCTTGCACTTGCCTTGTGAAGGTTATACTTATATAGAGCTCCCAATCAAAGAAGAAGGACTAAGTGTTATTTTAGGGAGAGCACTTTATTGAAAATTTAAATAAATTAGAAGTAAGGATACTTTCAGTAGAGATGAGACTTTTGCATCACATGGTAACCAAACTTTTTGTCCCTAGGAGTGGCAGGCATGACCTCTTATCTAGTAGGGATATATGCATCATATACTATGTGATCACTGAGACCCCCTTGAACCTTCCTACTCTGATGATTGAGGCCATGAGAGAGATTCTAAATAGGTCTAAGGCTCACCTGTCTTATGGTATGGCACTTACCCTGGTCTTTAGGAGGTTCGGAGTCTGTTTTGAGGAGGCAGTCACCAGATTATCATATTATGACACCATCAACCATCACACACTGCACCGCATGAGTTTTTCAAAGACTGTTGACGGTTGGTCGAAGGGTGTTGAGGAGAGAGCAGAAGAGGATGGAACGTCTTCACCTCCTCGTGATCACAGAGCATCTTCTGATATTCAGTTCGTGTTAGATCACTAGGCTATAAAATTTGATGCATCATGAAATTATCATTATATTCAATGATCAAAAATTCTTGTCACTATATGTTTATCACAAATGTAGGATCTATGTGATGATTTTTTTTGCCACTAAATTCAACATTTAGTGAAGTAATTTGGTTCACCATAGAATCATTATAATAGTCTATGAAAAAGAAAAATTTACGAACATCAACAAAATGATGTTTTATGATGAATTTTGTTCATCATCTTAATAGTTTATGATAAAATTTCACTCATCATAAAATTACAATAACCTGTAATGCTAAAATATTTTCATCACCAAATTCATGCTATTACATTATATAATTTTATGAAAGACTCATTATTGAATCTTTTAGTGATGACTGTGTGCTCATTGGTTATGAAATTTTTGAACTTTTTATGCTGAATAATTTTATCATAAAAGTATTATATTTTCAATAACAAACTTATTTACATCACTAGAAATCTTTGGTGATGAAAACTATGTGATATCATGACAAAATTTTCAATTTCCTATAATAGAACAAAACATCACTAAATATTTTATCATTTAGTGACAAATATATTTTCTTCATAATTAATATATATTTGGTGATGAAACATTTCTATTATCATCTTATACCTTTAGCGACTCACTTTTTATGATGAATTTTTTTTGCACCATGAAAATCTTTTTATGATGAATTTAATTTCTTTGGTGATGATTATTTTTGTCAAAAGTTTTATTTTTTTATTAAAATATGGCATCCTAACCAAGGAAGTATATCCAATCACTATCCACACTGACAAGCTCAATAGCATGGTCTTTTCTTTGGAAAAAGAAATAAAACCTACTTTGAATGCATATTCACCGGTTTAGGATAGATTGCATACTCAAAAAAATCGACTTGTATCCCTTGAAATAGAACTAACCAATATTCACTAAGAAATATAACTGATGGAGGAGTAAGCCGAGCTAGAGCCAAACAACAAGAAAAGAATTTTTGAACTTCGATACATCTAGAAAATAGTTAGAGGCCTATAAGTCTCAACTTTCTACTCTCTCTCTTCAATAGGATAGTTGTCTCTAAGCCAATGCCATAAGCTCTTGAATTAGCAAAAACTCAAAAAAATTGTGAGAGTATTCTAAATGAAAGTAAGATGATGGCACTTCTTTATATATATATATATATATATCAGGCTCCTAGTTAAAACTTAAAGAAATGTTTTTGATGATAATGCACACACACACATAATGTCAGATCAAATTTATTACTTCTTCAATCCTCCAACGATTTTTTATATATCATTAACATCCATTTTATCCATAATCCACATAAGGGTTATTGATCACCCATAAAATCGAATACTAAACCAAATCAGCTATAGAGTTGTCATATTGCCTCTCGATCTATGGAATTTGCATCACATAAAAAACTTTCAGAAGCTTCCTTTGATAAGGATGCCTCTTACCCTTGTGACGCTCATGACTGGTATCATGAGACTATTATATTTTTGTCCTTCACTTTTGAGCAAATGATTAAGAATTGCTATCGACAAGGATTTGTATATTTTGCCAATGATCTTTTAGACCTCACCAAGGACTTTTAGATTTTGCCAGTGATCCTTTGGACCTCACCAGGACCATCAATCCTAGGTTTCAGCTATGTATTGATGGAAACATCCTTTGATAGTACGGTCTACTACAGTTTTGCTAGTGTAACTTCCATGATATCTCCATCAATAGGTCCCAAGGTCTCTATAGTATCATCTTTGGTCTCTATAGTATCATCTTTGGTCTCTATAGTATCATCTTTGGCTATTATTCTTTGATGGACTTGATCGGAGAAACAAACAGTTCAAAGCATACATTTTTAAAATTTTTATAGTGGAAGACAATAGATTAAACACTTTAATCTCCTATACATGCTTTAGATCAAATCTAAACTACCTTTAAGGATCTATGATATGAAAATTTTACATAAAAAAATCTGATGTAAATAAAAAATGCATCGATCACATCGATGCCCTGAATCAGATCTAACTATTAGATCTCATCGATTGAGTTCAAAACTCATTATCTTTACATGGGTCAATGATCTCTGTTGCTGATAGGTGTGGTACAAGATTCTTTCTGATGTCGAACAGCCGCACAAATCGTCCGACCTCTACAGGTCTTCCACTCGAAGTCCTGATTGCATCATCCTTTTTGAGAGTGCTAGCTCGCATCGAAGGCTTTGGATGGCTGATTCAAGCTTCTTTTTTTAAATCATCCGAATTCTTCTAGATCAGAAGATAGAGCTTTATGAGAAGGTGGCGGTGTGGAAGATTGAAAATTCTAGAACCCACCCTAGACCTCACGCCCAAAAGGAAGATCACTTCCTCTATTTCTCATGCACAGAACCCCACCCCCTCTCTATTTCATGCCCCCTCTATCTCAGAAGATTATTTCCATAGTAAAACTTCTCCTTTTTGTCACACAAAATGAGAAGGATTTTAAAGATGGCATTGGAGAGGAAAGGGATAAGGATGAAGTGGTTAAAAGAAGTTCAAATTCAAAACAATTTGAATTCAAAATATAACCAATTGATCCTTATCCATTAGGGGTGCAAAAGAGAGGTGAGAAACCTCAAATTAGCATGGAAAAACATCACACAAAAAATTTTCTCATGCAAAGGGGAGAGAAGTCTGCGTGGGGAAGAGTCCAACTTGTTTTGGACTCTAACTTCTCATTCAAGTTCAAACTTTTAAACTCAAAATTAAAACCAACTTCATTCAAAATCAAAAGAGATCAGAAGTGGGTGTTAATCTCTTCTAGCTGTGAGAAAAAAATCACACAAAAACTTTTCTCGCATGAAGAAAAGGTGGGCATAGAGAAAGGAGGCACAGAGGATGTTTCCAATTTGAATTTGAATTCAATTTCTCATACAATTAAGTTCTTAACCCAACCAAATTAGGTTAGACCCAATTAGACCACTGAACCTATTTTAATTAGGTAGCAAATAATCTTGATTGAATCTTAATTAAATTAAAAATTAATCAAGCTCAAATTTCGATCAAATCAGGAATCGAACATCTTTAGCAATTAGGTCATCTCATAATCTAATCGGATCAAACCAAATTCAATTCAATTCAATTCAATTTGATCCAAACCTCAATACTCAATCAAATTAAGCTAATTAGCAATCTAACCGCTAATCAATCCTCCTATAATTCACTAACAATTAGCAAATAAATTTATTGCAACTCATGCATAGGAATAATCATCAATCGAATTGACTATTATATCCTAGAATGATTCTTAATCATCGATCAACCACATGATTAGTCAGAAATTTCTTTTGAGTGTGACCCTATATGTTCAAATCTAAGCCGATAGTATAGAAATAATTTTTCTATATCGATTAAAGTGATCATCTAGTAATGGTACCCAACGTCCAGATAGGTCGAAAGATTGCAAAGCAATATTCAAGAACCTATTGACATATGGTTATCGTATAATTCATCTCTTTGACCCAAATACTCAAGGTGACCTAGGATTTAATTGTCAATCCTGATATGATCATCCACATTGCATTTTAATTTTTCAAATCCATCTCATAGATTTTTTCGATCGAGATTTTACTGAATTGAAATACACTGATACATTAACTCCTACTTATTTGGAGGGGTCAATTTCATCTTGACTCATACATCGACTTCGCAATTACTTGACTGTGCCTAGAAATCTTTCATCACTGAATTAAAAATTCAGATGGTCTAGCACCAAAGCACAGTGAGTTGCTTGCAAGTCACCGTGATGATCTCAGATCGAAGAGACATTTATACCCATATCCTTCGCGAGCTATTCTTGACGGTAGAGTGCTTACTAGTTTGTCACATTCAGTGAGATGTACTCTTATGTCTCACTTATCTACTATGCCAGTATCTCCACACTCTTTGGTTAAGAGAACAACCAACGCACATAGCACACAATGACCTGCACTTGATATAGCTACCATCCTAATAATAGCATATAATTTGGCTTTGAACAATGTTTAAGGACTAAACGATATGTCCTCCTATATCGATTCAAATAGTCCTAAGAATTTCATCACAAAATAAGAATTCAAATAAGATATACACAGAGTAATAAAAAAATTAAAATAATATTTATTAATTTAATAATTTATATATAATTATAATGATTAGCATAACCATCAATAGACTGATAATTGACTTTAGGATATAATTTTCAACAACTCTCACTTGGACTAAAGCCAAGCGGTACAGTATCGTATATCCATCTTTGATTTATAATCTTCGAACTCTTTGACATCGAGGGCTTTAGTAAATAGATCGATTAGGTTCTTTTTTCTGTCGATCTTCTGAAGCTCAACGTCATCTCGATCCACAATCTCCTAGACCAGGTGGTAGTGGCACAGAATGTGCTTGGTCCACTAATGTGACTTCGGTTCCTTTGCTTGAGTAATGACGCCAGTGCTATCGCAGTATAACAAAATGGGGCCATCAAGGGAGGATGCCACTCTGAGGTCACCGATGAACTTTCATAACCACACAGCTTTCTTCGCAGCATTGGATGCCGTGATATATTCCATCTCATAAGTAGAGTTGGCCATGGTGTGCTACTTGAAACTCTTCCAGCAGACTGCTCTACCATTCAGGGTATAAATGTATCCCAACATGCTCTTACTGTCATCATGATCCGATTAAAAATTAGAGTATGTAAACCTCACAAGTTTTAAGTCAGTTTCTCCATAGATGAGCTATTGGTCTTTAGTATTTCTCAAATATTTAAGGATGGTCTTTATGACCTTCCAATGGTTTTTACTTGGATCAAATCGATACCTGCTTACTACCCCTAGTGAGTATTCCATATTCGATCTCATACATGTCATGTGTACATAATAGATCACACTATCAAAGCATATGAAATTCTACTCATACGCTCTCTCTCTTGAGTAGTTGTCGAACAATCACTCTTTGAGAGAAAAATTTTTTGGCCTATCGAAAGATAGCCTTTTTTAAAATTCTCCATGCTGAATCGTTTCAGCGTAGTATCAATATACGTAGATTGGGACAATACAAGCAACCTTTTAGATCTATCTCTATAGATCTTCATTCCACGGATGTAGGATGCTTCTCCTAAATCTTTCATGGAGAACTGTGATGATAACCAAATCTTTATTTTCTGTAATATAGAAATATCATTTTCGATAAAGAGAATATCATCCATATAAAAAATAAGAAATACTATCATAAAGTTATTAACCCACTTGTATATACAGGATTCTTCTCCATTCTTAATAAAGCCATACGTTCTGATTACTTTATCAAAATGCATGTTCCAACTCCGAGATGCCTGCTTAAGTCCATAAATGGACCTCTGAAGCTAGCACACCTTAGACTCATTTATGGATATAAAATCTTCAGATTGTATCATATACACCTCTTCTTTCAGTTCTCCATTTAGGAAGATTGTTTTCACATCTATTTGTCAGATTTCATAGTTCAGATGTGTTGCTATCGCAAGCATTATCTGAATGGACTTGAGCATTGCCACAAGAAAAAATATCTCATTATAGTCTATACCATAATGTTAATGGTAATCCTTAATAATCAGATAGATTTTATAGATCTCCACCTTCCAGTTTGTGCCCCTCTTTCTTTTGAAGATCCACTTATACTCTATAAATTTTATCCCTTCAGGTGGGTCAACTAATATCCATACATTATTGACCTTCATGAACTTCATTTTGGATTTCATGGCTTTTAGAGACTTATCGAAGTCAGACCTCTTCATCACATCCATGTAGGTGATCGGATCCTCGTTGTTCTTATCAAGTTCAACTGGATTACTATCCTGAATCAAAAAACCATAGTATCTGTCCGGTTGACACGATACTCTACCGGATCTCCTTAAAGATGTTTCTACAATAGGTTCTAGATTTGATCTAATCAAATCTGACTCTATAGATTTACTAGATTATGTCGGTTCTTCTACTAATCAAACTTCATCAAATTTAATTTTTAAGGTATTAGTTCCTTTCTTAAGAAACTCCTTTTCTAAAAAGACTACCTTATTACTGATGAACACTTTTTGTTCATCAGTAAGATAGAAGTAATATCTCATAGTCTCTTTTGGGTATCTTACAAATAGACACTTATCAGACTTAGATCCAAGCTTGTCAATTTTTAAATATTTGACATAAGTCGGATACCTCCAAACCCTAAGGTGAGAGAGTACTGGCTTACGCTCTATTCACATATCATGTGGTATTTTACTTATGGACTTACTTAAAATTTTAGTTAAAATATAACAAGCCGACTCGAGTGCATATCCCTAAAAGGAGATTAGTAGACTTATAAAGTCCATCATGGATCGAATCATGTCTAATAGGGTTCGATTCCTCCTTTCTGACATACCCTTATGCTATGGTGTTCTAGGAAGGGTCCACTATAAGAGAATTTTATTCTCTTCTAAGTATGTTAGAAACTCATTGGAGAGGTCTTCACCTCTTCGATCAGATCAAAGAGTCTTAATACTCTTTCTAGTTTATTTTTCTACTTCATTATGAAATTATTTGAATATTTTAAATGATTTTGACTTATGTATCATTAAATAGACATACCCATATCTCGACAGATCATCTATAAATATAATAAAATAATAATATGCACCTCTGGCACTCATGTTCATGGGTCTGCATACATCAGTATGTATCAGACCTAGAACTTCATTAGCTTACTCACTTTTTCTAGTAAGAGATGACTTGATCATTTTTTTCAATAAACAGGACTCACAAGTTGGAAGTAATTCATAATCACTGACTTCGAAGATTTTTTCTTGAGTCAATCTGTTTATTCTATTCTTGTTAATATAACCTAACCTACAGTGCCAAAGGTAGATACCGATGACATCATCAATTCTAGGGCATTTGTTGAACGTATACATTACACTAACAGGTTGTGACAATATATAAATTTTATTATTTAGTTGTCCATTCATCACATTAACACCATTCATAATGATATTAAAAATATCTCTTTTTATTAAAATTTTATAACCATACATGGCCAAAAGATCTATAGAAATAATATTCAATAAAAAAGAAGAATAAAAGTGACATTCACTAAGAATAATTATATTGGACTTGAATACAAGCTTAATAATCTCTAACGCTAGAATTGGAACTGATCTTCCACCTTCAATATTTAGAAATCTTTCATTTTCTTCAAATCTCCTACTGACCTATAAACTCTGCAACAAATTACAAATATTAAAAAGACTTCCAATATCTAATACCCAAGTAGTAGAATCATTAATTAAGAAATTACAAGGTGTTATCATATAATTACCTGATCTTGCAACAGCTTACTTCTTTCTCAATCTATTCGGATCCAGAGAGGCAATGTACTGAGGATAGTTCCTCTTCCCATGCCCTTGCTTTTTACAGTAGAAGCATTCTGCTTGACTCTAGTCAGACTTGGATTTTTTGATCTGACTGGACTTGGGTGTCCCAGTACATTGCATCCTTTTCTTATTCTTCTTTCCTTTTTTAAAAGATCAATGTCCAGAAAAAGATCCTCCCACCATATTCACTGACTTCTTGTGGAGCTGGTGATCTTTTTTAAAGTTCTACAGCAATCTCAGTAAATCATGGTAGTTGACTGCAGGCTTTATCATTCGATAATGAGTAAGAAAAAGGAGGTAAGAGGTTAGATGTATGTCCTAAAAATCAATATGACTGACACATTATAATAAATCTAGAGCATAATTTTATACTTGATTCATTGATTTGATCAATAAAAGGGTAAGTTTATTTTTATTTAAGTGTGATGTATCTTTGAATCATCCATAGAATTAAAGTGTTGAGAATTAGAGATATGTATATAATTTCTAAATATTTTCGATCATGGTATCATCATGAGAATCATAATCGATTCAGATAGATCGATGCATAGATTATTTCTTTCGAAATAGATGAGTCTCTGATCTACAATATAGAGATACTGAGTGACGAGTGTGGATAGTTGTTAGAGAATAACTAATACTAAGTATGACTATACGAGAGATCACTTGAATTTCTATTCGATCATCAATGATTGTCTCGATGTTGTAGTTGTGTGAATGATCCTTTAATCTATGATGGTACGACTTCTAGCAGTAAGACTGCTAGAGTTTGACTGACACATAAATATGATCTTAATGAGTCCTTGTAGTAGATATTGGTGACAATTGATCCACTATAGGAGTAGGATACATATTTAGATAGATCTATCAATCTTGATAGAGAAGAGTGATCCTATGAGATTTAAGAGGCTAAGTCTGGAGTTTGTGACCACAGCAGTGTGATTGATGAAAAAATTTTTTCGTAAGGATCATAATTAGACTTGATCTGATCGAATCTATCATATAACTGATGATGAGGTTTAATAATTTATCCATGATCTACTATCTAGTCGGGACTCATGATAGAGGAACTGAATCATATGTGAACTACATCTTGAGATTCTTTTTTAATTCTACTGGGTTGCCACTACATACTACTAGGTGTCACTAGTGGATGGTGAGAGCTCATTAGGGTTGCTCAGGATCGACAATTCTTGATGAGTTAGAGTGAAACTATCCCGATCCATTGAAAGAAGTTTTAATGATACTATGATAAAGATTATTGTATATCTCACTATCAGATAGAATGAAACCTATGAGGTAACACAACAAAGGAATTAGATCTGAAATAAGTAATTAGGCTTATGAAGTCTCAATTAGATTTAAAAAAATTCTATTGAGTTCACGATAATCTTGCTAGCATATGGTCGAACCCAATTGCCTCTTTGCATTTGAATATCTTATTTGATAAGATTAATTTAAGTTTAATTACCTGCTAATAACCTAAATGAATTGGATTTATTGGGCTCTAATTGTTGGGTGTCTAAGATTTTGGATCAAATGAATTAAGGGTTCATTAGAGGGCATGTGGGACCAGCATGGGGCATCCTCTAGGCCCCTTGTGGCATGTGTATTTGTGGGTGTAAGGGCTCCAATAGTTGGTGCCAAAAGGATCTCCTAAAGGAGATCAAATAACTAAAGGAATAAAAATTTCTAATGCAAGTAGGACTTGTATTAAGTGGTTATTTGGTTTTGAATAGAATTCAAACCTTATGCCTATTTAAAGGAGGAGCCTTTTCTAAGGCTCTTAAGCACCGAATTTCAGCATTCCATGCCTTCCTTAGAAGGTCCCCATGCCCCCTCTCTCTTCTTCCTCTCTTTTCCCTTGAAGATCCAACGCCCAAGGATTTTGGGCATCTCACTTCTCCATGCCCAAAAGGTGTTTGGGTGCCCCTTTGCTTGTTAGTTTCCAGACCTTGATTAATTCATAATTAAACAAAGAAAATCAAGAGAAGAAGAGAAGAAGAAGATCAAAGAAAGGATCAAAGAGTTGATCGCGATCCAAGCTTCGTTCAAATTTGCAGGCTGATTTTTTTAGAGAAGAAAATTAATCCCAAAGAGGACTGTTTCAAGTTGATCCTGAGTGGATACCTATAGAGACTGGATACTTGCATGACTAAAGAAGAACCTACTCTCTTTTAGATCCAGATTTGAAGAAAAGATTTACAAAACAAGTATGTGATCCGATCACATATTTAATTTCAACATAAAATTCAGCATGTATTCAATTTCAGTATATGAAGTAGATCCTAATATTCTATATTTTAAGCATGTATAATATAGATTAAAAGATATTTTAATCTTCTATTCTGTTGCATTATTTAGAAAAAAATTTTTGAAACATACATGCATGCCCTGACACCAAATTTCAATAGTGGTATCAGAGCCACGAATTTCATATACATAAAATTGACATTCATGTTTTGAAAAAAGTTTCAAAATTTGATTTTTCTTGATACATGAGATGTATAGATGATTGTTTTGAATCAAAAATTTATTTTAGATTTAATTTTTAGATTATATAGTTGATATGTGAAAGCATGCATGATCTAAATTTTATTCTAGAATAATTTTTAGTTCATATTTATGTGATATATAGATGCATGCATAAATTTTAAAATTAATTTGATCTAATTTATTATTTATATATGAGATATGTGATTGCATATTAAGGTCTAAAAATTATTATCAATATGATTCATAATTTATATATGAGATATATGACATCATGTTATAATCTGAATTTTTATTTAGATATAAATTTTACATACATATATGAGATATATGCTTGTATGTTAAATCTAATTTTATGATTTAAAACTTATCCTTCATACAAAGAATTTAGATCTGAAATTTAGTTTTGAAATCTAAACTTTGTACTTGTATTTGTATATGAGAGTTTTGGTCATTAAAAAATTAAAAATTAGATTATATAATTAGATTACTTCTAGGGTTTTTGATTTGAACATAATGGATCTAGTTCAATTAAGTAATTGATCAAACTAAGTCAAATATTGATTAGGATTAGGTTAATTAAGTTATAAAATCAAACAATTATTATTGATCAAATCAATTAAATCTCATGTGTAAAATCGATTAACCTAAGGACCTAATTTGATTTGATGGCTTGAGCCTAATTCGCCTAAGCTAATCTATTTGGACCAATTGACCTATTGGTATCTAAGGCAAGTAATCGAGAGATGGTTATTTAATTGATTTTGTTCGCTGATCTGATCAATTTATTGATATCTAAGAAAAGCAATGGGTGAACCTCTATCGATCTCCACTTATCTTGCCAATTTGAAAGATTAAGTCTTGAATAAGGTTGCTTGATGGCTTGGTTTAGCTTATGCTAATTAAATTGATCATATGATGACTAATTAGATGAGACCTAAATCTAGATCTCCTCATAAATATTAAGTCCATTGATTTTTCATCATTGTAGATGTGCAGGCATGCTATTGGTGTTGATTGTTCTCAACTGATCACGATAGTTCAGTTGCACCAAAAATATGCAACCACTTTATTAGCAAAGAGTTGCTCCAGGATAAGGATGGGGTTGGGCCCGATAACTATTAGGTGAGGGTGTTGGGAATAGTGTCCCAAAGTCAATCGTCAGTCTATTGACGGTTGTGCTCTTTCTTGTATTAGTATATGAATTATAAATTAATAAAAAATATTTTAACATTTTTCATCACAAATTGTTTCATCTTCTAATGAACTTCTGTGTTGTGGTGAAGTCCTTAGGACTATTTAGACTCGACAAAGAAGGATTTGTCGTTTAGTCCTTAAATCTATTCGCGATCAAATGATACGTTGTTACCAAGGACAACAACGTTTATCAAGCATAGGTCATTGTGTGCCATATGAGTTGGTTGTCCTCTTAACCAAGGAGTGTGGAGACACTGGTATGGCATACAGGTGAGATATAAGGGTACATCTGCACTGAACGTGACCGACTCCGGAGCTATTTCTACTTTCAAGATTTGCTCCGATGGGATATGGGTATAAATGTCCCTCCAACCTGAGACCGCCATGGTGACTTGCAAGCAACTCACTGCACTTAGGCACTGGACTACCTAAATTTCTAATTCAGTGATGGAAGGCTGTTAGGTGTAGTCAAGTACTTGACTTATCAATGCATGTGTCAAGATGGGATTGACCACTCCAATTCAAGAGCTGTGTACAGTCGTGTTTCAATTTAGCAAAATCTTGGCCAGGGTAGTCCTAGTGAGGAGTCACAGGACTGTTTGAGTTGAGCATGATTCGGATGATCTAATCAGGGTTGACAGTTTAACCCTGAGTCATCCTAAACACAGGGGTCAAAAGGGATGAATTATACAGTAATCATATTCACGTAGGTTCCGAGTATTGTGATTGTGACTATTCGACCTATCTAGATGTCGGGTACCATTGCTAGATGGTCACTTCGATTAGTACAGAAATTGGTTCCTGTGCTACCGGCTTAGGATCGAACCTGCGGGGTCACACACATTAAAGGTTTCTATCTGATCTGATGACTGGTGAAGAGTCCTAAGTGTCTGAGATTCTGTGATCGAGAATCAAGATTCTCTGATCATGAGTTTCACACATTTTGGGTACCGGGGTCAAAAGTCCCACTGGTTTGGGACTTTTCGATCAGGGTTTCATATCGATGAATTCTGATGTCCGATTGTGCATTAGATTTAGACTCAGTATTTATGAGAGATTTAATTAGTTATTTGATTACTAATTAACTTAATTTGATCAAGTAATTATTTTTGGATCAAGTCCAATTGAATTGGATTCAGTTGGGTTTAACCCGATTAGGTTAAGTGTTGACCTAATCGCTAAGGTGTTTTGGTCCCTGATCTGATCAGGGGTTGGGCTTAGTCAATTCTTGATTTAATTAAGATTTTATTGAGTCTAAATAAGCCTAATTAAGTTAGGTTTAACTTAGTCTAATTGTGCTTAACCTATTTTGATTAGGTTGGTTCAATTATGATCAAACCACCTTTTGAATTCAACTCCCTGTGCCACCTCACTTCTCTGCGCCCATTTGAATTCATGAGAAGCAACTTCTCATGAATTTTCTCCCACACAGAAGGCATCCCATGCCCACCCTTGTGTGCCAATTATCTGGATAAAAATAAGTTAGTTGGCCATTCAAATTCAAAGGATGTTTGAATTTGAATGGGCAACCAACTAATCCATGCGCCACCCATCTTATCTTGTGCGCCCCTTGCTTTACATGAGAAAGAGTTTCTTGTGTAAACTCTCTATGCATAAAGAATCCATGCCTCCTCTCTTCTCACATGCAGAGTGGATAAGGATGAGTTGGTTTGCAATTGAATTCAAATTCAATTTGAATTCAAGTGTGCAACCACTTATCTTTATCCTTTCATGCGGATAAGACATGTCTTGCACTGTTTTAAAAGAGAAAGGGAGGTGGGGCATGTGTAAAAATTTTTTGAGAGAGAATAGTGGGTCTGAGGAAGCCTTGTGCATGAGTAGGAAGTTCAAAAACTTTCGAGAGAGAAAAAAAAGAAAAGAAACAAGTGTGGGCGCAGGGTTTTCAGTGAGTAACCTAGGATTTTTGCCTGGGGTTCGGGAAGTGAGAAGGTGAGCTACGAGTATCGTGAGCCCACCAAACTTCAGGAAGAGCTTCATCAACTTCTCTACCATCTTTGCTGGTGATCCAGAGCATCCGAGGAGTCAGCGGACATCGATCGAAAGAGTTCGATCAGCATCGACCGTCGAAAGAGCTCTACAACGAACTAGCATTCGTGAGGAGCCGATCAGATCGGGAGCTTCATGTGGATGATCCACAGAAGCTAGACATACTATGTGGCTGCATTGCAATGATCAGACCTTTCAGACGGTGATCATATTGCAGCGATCGACTACCTGCACAAAGGTAATGTGTTCTGAACACATAACAGTAAATATTTACTGTAGAAGTTTGAATTTCAAATTTAAATGCATGCTATATATCATATTTAGATCCTAGTGTAGGATAAATACATGATTAATTAATTAGATTAATTAATATTTTTTACTATAAAATTATAATTTTGAAAAAATTTTAAAATTATCATTTTACCCCTACACTAAAATTCACTTCAAATGGTATCAGAGTAGGTTCTAAAATATGATATACATTTGCATGCATAGATTAAGGTGTAATCTAAAAGTTTAAATTTGAAATTTAAAATTTAAAATTTAAAATTTAAAATTTGAAATTTGAAATTTATTTGAAATTTCAAATTTGAAATTCAAAATTTGAAATTCAAAATTTGAAATTTAAAATTTGAAATTTGAAATTTGGTTGAAATTTAAAATTTAAAATTTAAAATTTGAAATTCAAAATTTAAAATTCAAAATTCAAAAGTTAAAATTCAAAAATTAGAAATTCAAAATTCAAAATTTGTTTGAAATTTCAAATTTGAAATTTAAAATTTAAAATTTAAAATTTAAATTTTGAAATTGATATATTTAGATATACTTGATCCAAGTAGTAAGTAGTCTAATTGGGTTGGTTGCCATGGTCGTTCGGTCATAGGAGAAAAGAAGGGTTTAAAGGCCCTCTCCTCCTATTCGATGGGGTCTCCTATGGCGGTAGGGGTGCCGATGCAATTATATCCCATGAAGACGAAACAGTGAAAGGACTTAATTGTAAAGGTTCAATTGTAAAATTTATCATGAATGTATTAGATTAGATCTAAAGGAATATTCATGATTTATTTTGATTGAGTTATTTTTTGTTATGTAATTAGCAATAGGATTGCTGTTTATGAAATATGCTGATCCATTTATGAAATAAGTCAACACATTTCGTGAATAGAAAATAAAACTTTTCAAATTTAAAAATTATTTTCAAAATGTCAAACCCTGACCCATCAGCCCAAATACTTAATTAAAAGAATTAAGTGTTGTCTAGTTGGTCTAGAATTATGAATTAAGACCTATGACAATTTTATAAACTTATGGGTCAATGGGTTAGATGAATCAGGTCCATAATTGGGTTAGACCTAAGGTTAGCTTAAAGAAATGGACTAAATTAGAGTAATTGGTCAAATCTAATCAAAATTTGAATTAGATTAGGTCAAGGATACTCTAGACTCAACTCCAATAGTTGTAGTTGAATGGGTCCATGTCTTTAACCAGATCAAGATGGACTTAATTCATGGCTACGCGATGGAATCCTATTTACTAAGTTGATCAAATTAAAACTAATAAACCGGTTGGTGTCTAAGGTAAGTTCGACAGTCTGACCATGGTTTTTAAGTGGGAGCTACTTGCATTGATTCGATCTCTGACGAGTTAATGGCATATCCCCACCACTGATCTCACTTACTTGGTCAACCTGGTGAGTTAGGTTTTGATTAGATCACTTGGTGATTAGGACTCACCCATGTCATTAGGTAAATCAGTGTGACTGATTTAGGTGCTCCTAATGCCAGCTTTAATTAAATCCTTTTTAATCTAACTTGGTGAATTCAGTGGGAGGATTAAAATTAGCTGGTTAATTTCTTCTCTTCTATCCTTTAATAAAAATCCTCAAAAATTATTAGGTCCCTAAAAATGATTAAGTTATAGTGATAACTAAGTCATAGCCTCCCATTAAGTGAGTGATAATGAGTCCATTAGTTTAATAATCATTGGAGGCCCAAAGACCTGGTGCTTATTGACTAATGGAATTATCATTCATAGTATGATAATTTGGTTGAGTCTTTCTGATGGTGGTTAGGTTGGCCGGCCAAGTCGGGCCTAATCATTTATTGGTCAGATTCACCAAATCAAGTCATGTTAATGGTTGGACCTAACCAGATCTTTTCAATGGAGGCCAAAGCTTACTGATTAGGTTCTGGGGCAAAATAAATTACTAGAAGTTGTTTAGAGAAACAACTGGTTATGAATCTACCCATAGATGCACATGGGTTGACCAACCAAAGTTGGGCTCGTGTGTAGTTTGTGTGGATTCTAGTACCCACTAAGGAATTAAAGTAATTCCTCGAATTGGAGGTTGAGGCTACCAGTTCGTAAAAATACTAGAAGAAACTTTAGACTAAAGTCCAAGTCTTTAATATTAATAATTTATGTACTAATAAAGGTCTGGTTTTCCTTTATGTAGCTATGGCTACTACCCTGTCGCTTCGGTCATTATTAGATAATGATAAGCTCATAGGACCTAATTTCGATAGCTGGTATCAAAAATTAAAAATCATCCTTGAGCATGAGCGGATCCTTTATGTAGTAACGGATCCGGCACCTGAGGAGCCAGCCCCGAATGCTAGAGGGACGGTCCGAGATACTTACCAGAAGTGGCTCAATGATCATACCATCGTTTGGTGTATAATATTGGCGACAATGAATGATGAGTTCAGCCGCAGATTTGAGAACGCCCAGCCACAAAAGATGCTTCAAATATTGAATGACTTCTTTGGCACACCTGACGATGTTGAAAGGCACAAAACTAGTGTGCCATTTTTAATGCTCGGATGAGGGATGGGGCCTCAGTCACCGATCATGTACTATACATGATCGAAATGATTGAGCACCTAAGTAAACTGGACTTTCTCTTGCACGAGCAGCTCGGTAAGGATGCGATCCTTAATTCTTTGCCCAAGTCCTTCCTTCCCTTCCTTACTCATTTTTGAATGACAAAGCCTGCAGTGAACTACCATGGCTTGTTGGGGTTGCTGCAGAACTTTGAGAAGGACCACCAGCTCCATAAGGAGTCGGTGAATGTTGTGGGAGGGTATTCTTCTGGTCGTCGACCCTTTAAGAAAGGGAAGAAGAACAAGAAGAAGAAGAATAAGAAGGTGCAGTCGCATACTGAGATGTCTGCACAGGGTCAGACCAAGAAGCACAAGCCCGACCAGAGCCAGGTGGAGTGCTTCTTTTGCAAGAAGCAGGGGCACTGGAAGAGGAACTGTCCTCTATACATTGCCTCCCTGGATCTGAACACGCTGAAGAAGAAGCAAGGTTATTATATGATAACATCTTGCAACTTTTTCATTTGTGATACTACTACCTGGGTATTGGATACCGGAAGCCCTTATCATATTTACAATTCGATGCAGGGTCTGCAAGTCAGTAGGAGATTTGATGAAGGTGAGAGGTTCTTGAACGTTGGAGATGGAAGCAAAGTTTCAGTTCTAGCTTTGGGAATCATGAACCTTGTAATCAACTCTCGTAATGTAATTCTGAGTGAATGTCATTTTTGTCCAAGTTTTTTATTAAATATTATTTCTGTAGGCCTTTTGGCCATAAACAGTTATCAATTTTTAATAAAAAAAAATGTTTGCAATATCATTTTGAATGGTGTTACAATGTTTATTGGACAACTAAATAATGAAATTTACTTACTATCACAGCCTATTAATATGGTTCAAACCTTCAGTAAATGTCCTAGAATAGATAATGTGTCAGAAGTCTATTTTTGGCACTGTAGGCTAGGTCATATCAATAAGAACAGAATAAACAGGTTGGCTCAAGAAGAAATTCTTGAAGTAAGTAATTGTGAATCACTTCCAACCTGTGAGTCCTGTCTTCTTAGAAAAATGACCAAGTCACCTTTTACTGAAAAAGGTGAGAGAGCTAGTGAACTCTTGGGTCTGGTACATTCTGATATATGTGGACCCATGAGCTCAAGTGCAAGAGGTGGATATTTCTACTTCATAACCTTCACAGACGACCTATCGAGGTATGGGTATGTCTACTTAATGAAGCATAAGTCGGAGTCGTTTGAAATGTTCAAACTATTTCGAAATAAGGTAGAAAAATAAACTAGGAAGTATATTAAAACTCTTCGATCTGATCGAGGAGGTGAATACCTTTCCAATAATTTTTTGATATATCTTGGGGAGAATAGAATTCTCTCTCAGAGGACTCCTCCTAGAACACCACAGCATAATGGTGTGTCTGAAAGGAGGAATCAGACCTTGTTGGATATGGTTCGATCCATGATGGGGTTTGCTGGTCTGCCGATCTCCCTCTGGAGATATGCGCTTGAATTGGCTTGTTACCTTCTAAATAGGGTTCCGAATAAGTCTGTAACCAAAATGTCATATGAGATATGGATAGGACGTAAGCCAGTACTCTCGCACCTTAGGATTTGGGGATGTCTGGTTTATGTTAAATATTTAATTACGGACAAACTTGGACCTAGGTCTGATAAGTGTAATTTCATAGGGTACCCAAAAGAGATCAAAGGGTATTATTTCTACCTAGCTGATGAGCAAAAGGTGTTTGTCAGCCTTAAGGCAATCTTTTTGGAAAAGGAGTTCCTTGATGAAGGGACTGTTGCCTCTAAGGTCGAACTTGAGAAAGTTCGGCAGGTGAAAAAACTGACACAAGTTGCTGAACCTGAATCAGATTTGGTTAGATACTATGGTTTCTTGATCCAAGACGGCGATCCTGTCGAACTTGATGAAAACGATAAGGATCCGATCACCTACAGGGATGCAATGCAGAGACCTGACTCTGAGAAATGGCTAGAGGCCATGAAATTCAAAATGGAGTCCATGAAGGTCAACGATGTGTGGACATTGGTTGACCCATCCAAAGGAGTAAAATCCATAAGGTGTAAGTGGGTCTTCAAGAGGAAGAGAGGCATAGATGGAAAGGTGGAAACCTATAATGCCCGTCTGGTTGTCAAGGGATATCGTCAACGTTATGGTATAGACTATGACGAGACATTTTCTTCTGTGGCAATGCTCAAATCCATTTGGATTATGCTTGCGATAGCTATCCATCTGGACTATAAAATTTGACAGATGGATGTGAAGACAGTTTTCCTAAATGGAGAGCTGGACGAAGAGGTGTATATGATACAACCTGAAGGATTCACATCCACAGATGAGTCTAAGGTGTGCAGGCTACAGAGGTCAATTTATGGTCTTAAGTAGGCATCCCGGAGTTGGAACATATGTTTTGATAGGACGATCAAGACGTATGGCTTCGTTAAGAATGGAGAAGAGTCTTGCATTTATAAGTGGGCTAATGGTCCAGTAGTGGTATTTCTTGTATTGTATGTGGATGACATTCTCTTAATCGAGAATGATGTCCCTGCATTATAGGGAACAAAGATTTGGCTGTCATCACAGTTCTCCATGAAGGATCTGAGAGAAGCTTCCTACATCCTTGGGATAAAGATCTATAGGGATAGATCTAAAAGGTTGCTTGGCTTATCCCAGTCCACGTACATTGATACTATGCTGAAGAGATTCAGTATGGAGAATTTCAAGAAAGGCTATCTACCGATAGGCTATGGAATTTTTCTCTCAAAGAGGGATTGTCCGACAACACCTTAAGAGAGAGAGCATATGGATAGAATTTTATATGCTTCGATAGTGGGATCTATCATATACGCCATGACATGTACACGACCAGATGTGGCATACTCACTAGGGGTAGTGAGTAGATACCAATCTAATCTAGGGGAGAATCACTGGAAGGTTGTTAAAACCATCCTGAAGTATTTAAGAAATACTAAGGACCAGTGGCTTGTTTATGGTGAATCGGACTTGAGACTTATAGGGTTTACAGACTCTAGTTTCCAATCTGATCACGATGACAACAAGAGTGTGTCGAAATTTATTTTTATCCTTAATGGTGGGGCTATCTGCTGGAAGAGTTTCAAGCAGCACACAGTGGCTGATTCAGTTTGCGAGGCAGAGTATGTCGCTGCATCAGATGCTGCCAAAGAAGTGGTGTGGCTGAGAAAATTCATCACCGAGCTTGGAGTAGCACCCTCCCTTGTTGGTTTAGTTCTGCTCTACTGTGACAGCTCTGGAGCCATTGCTCAAGTGAAGGAACTAAAGGCATACCAGCGGACGAAGCATATTCTGCGTCGCTACCATCTCATCCGAGAAATCATGGATCGAGGTGACGTCGACATTCAGAAGATCGATGGGAAGGAGAACCTGACCGACCCATTCACTAAAGCCATTACAGTGAAGGAGTTCGACGACTTCAAGTCGAAGATGGGTATTAGATACTGCACCGATTGACTTTAGACCAAGTGGGAGATTGTTGGGAATAGTATCCCAAAGCAAATCATCAGCCTGTTGACGGTTGTGCTCTTTCTTGTATTAGTATATGAATTATAAATTAATAAAAATTATTTTGATATTTTTCATCACAAATTGTTTCATCTTCTAATGAACTCCTGTGTTGTGGTGAAGTCCTTAGGACTATTTAGACTCGATAAAGGAGGATTTATCGTTTAGTCCTTAAACCTGTTCGTGACCAAATGATACGTTGTTACCAAGGATAACAATGTTTATCTAGCATAGGTCGTTGTGTGCCATATGAGTTGGTTGTCCTCTTAACCAAGGAGTGTGGAGACACTGGTATGGCATACAGGTGAGATATAGGGGTACATCTGCATTGAACATGACCAACTCTGGAGCTATTTCTGCTATCAAAATTTGCTCCGATGGGATATGGGTATAAATATCCCTCTGACCTGAGACCGCCACGGTGACTTGCAAGCAACTCACTGCACTTAGGCATTGGACTACTTGAATTTCTAATTCAGTGACGGAAGGCTGCTGGGTGTAGTCAAGTACTTGACTTGTTGGTGCATGTGTCAAGATAGGATTGACCACTCTAATTCAGGAGCTGTGTACAATCGTATTTCAATTTAGCAAAAGCTTGGCCAGGGTAGTCCTAGTGAGGAGTCACAGGACTGTCTGAGTTGAGCATGATTCGGATGATCTAATCAGGGTTGACAGTTTAACCCTGAGTCATCCTAAACACAGGGGTCAAAAGGGATGAATTATACAGTAACCATATTCACGTAGGTTCTGAGTATTGTGATTGCGACTATTCGACCTATCTGGATGTCGGGTACCATTGCTAGATGGTCACTTCGATTAGTACAAGAATTGGTTCCTGTGCTACCGGCTTAGGATCGAACCTGTGGGGTCACACACATTAGAGGTTCCTATCTGATCTGATGACTGGTGAAGAGTCCTAAGTGTCTGAGATTCTATGATCGAGAATCAGGATTCTCTGATCACAAGTTCCATGCATTTTGGGTACCGGGGTCAAAAGTCCCACTGGTTTGGGACTTTTCGATTAAGATTTCATATCGATGAATTCTGATGCCCGATTGCCCATCGAATTTGGATTCAATATTTATGAGAGGTTTAATTAGTGATTTGATCACTAATTAACTCAATTTGATTGAGTAATTATTTTTGGATCAAGTCCAATTGAATTGGATTCAGTTGGGTTTGACCCGATTAGGTTAAGTGTTGACCTAATCGCTAAGGTGTTTTGGTCCCTGATCTGATCAGGGGTTGGGCAAAGTCAATTCCTAATTTGATTATAATTTTATTGAGTCTAAATAAGCTTAATTAAGTTGGGTTTAACTTAGTCTAATTGTGCTTAACCTATTTTGATTAGGTTGGTTCAATTATGATCAAACCACCTTTTGAATTCAACTCCCTACGCCACCTCACTTCTCTGCACCCATTTGAATTCACGAGAAGCAATTTCTCATGAATTTTCTCCAACACAGAAGGCATCCCATGCCCACCCTTGTGTGCTAATTATCTGAATAAAAATAAGTTAGTTGGCCATTCAAATTCAAAGGACGTTTGAATTTGAATGGGCAACCAACTAATCCATGCACCACCCACCTTATCTTGTGCGCCCCTTGCTTTACACGATAAAGAGTTTCTTGTGTAAACTCTCCATGCACAAAGAAGCCACACCTCCTCTCTTCTCATGCTCAGAGTGGATAAGGATGAGTTGGTTTGCATTTGAATTCAAATTTGATTTGAATTTAAGTGTGCAACCACTTATCTTTATCCTTTCACGCGGATAAGACACGTCTTGCACTGTTTTAAAAGAGAAAGGGAGGTGGGGCATGTGTAAAAATTTTTTGAGAGAGAATAGTGGGCGTGAGGAAGCCTTGTGCATGAGTAGGAAGTTCAAAAACTTCTGAGAGAAAAAGAAAGAAAAGAAACAAGAGTGGGTGCAGGGTTTTCAGTGAGTAACCTAGGGTTTTTGCTTGGAGTTTGGGAAGTGAGAAGGTGAGCTACGAGTCTCATGAGCCCACCAAACTTTAGGGAGAGCTTCATCAACCTCTCTACCATCTTTGCTAATGATCCAGAGTATCTGAGGAGTCGACAGATATTGAGCGAAGGAGTTCGATCAGCATCGGCCGTCGAAAGGGCTCTACAATGAACTAGCATTCGTGAGGAGCCGATCAGACCGAAAGCTTCGTGTGGATGATCCGTGGAGGCCAGACATACTATGTGGCTGTGTTACAATGATCAGACCTTCCAGTCGGTGATCAGATTACAGCGATCGACTACCTGCACGAAGGTAATGTGTTCTGAACACATAACAGTAAATTATTTACTATAGAAGTTTGAATTTTAAATTTAAATGCATGCTATATATCATATTTAGATCATAGTGTAGGGTAAACACATGATTAATTAATTAGATTAATTAATATTTTTCACTGTAAAATTATAATTTTGAAAAAGTTTTAAAATTACCGTTTTACCCCTGCACTGAAATTCACTTCAGAGGGACCCAATGATGGCCTTGCACCTACTTGTGAATAATGGGTCGGGCTTAACTAAAAAGTATGTTCAATAACTATTAGATGAGCCCACATGACTTAGAGATCAAATCACTGTAACTTGCTTAGAAAAGCATCTGGGCGAAGAGTTATCCATGCATCCATATGCATGTTATCAATAATTGTTAGATGAGGTACATGGCATCGGTGGGACCTTAGCATCCACTAGAAATTCAGTTATCATGTCAGAGTTTCTGTTTTTCAACTGAAAAGTAGAGGGATCCAAAAAATTAGTAGGAGTCATTATTTGCATTTTAAAGTCCCTAGAGCAAATATAAATTTAAAGTATAAAAATCTAACTTGAATTTCTACTCTCATAGTTAAACAATGTCAGCCTCAAATCCTCTAGCCCGCATCCTTGAATCTAATCATTTGACCGAAATAAACTATAAAGACTGACTAAGAAACCTCAAGATTATCCTGACTTCTGAAAAACTAGATCATATACTCAATCAGGAATCCTTAGTATTACCAAACTGTCCTACTACAGAGCAAAGAACTACTTATGAAAGGTGGACAAATGAAGACTGTCGGGTCAAGTGCTATGTGCTGGTTGTTGGAAATTGTGACCTAAAGCCAATCATCTAGGTTGTAGATGATTGTGCTCCATGTATGTATATGAATTATAAAATGATAAATGTTATCTGGCAAATTCATCATAAGAAATACATCTTTCAAAATAGAACTCATATGTTATGATGAAGTCTTTAGAACTACTACCAAAATGATAAAGGGGGGTTTATCATATGGTTCTTAAATTCTTCTCACAACCAAATGATACAATTATTATAAAGACGATAATTGTATCGAGTGTAGGTCATTATATGCCATATTTGTTGGTTGCCCTCTTAACTAAGGTGTGTGGTGACACGGGTATGGCATACAGGTGATATGTAGGAGTACATTTCACTGAGCATGACCACTTTCAGAGCACTCTACTATCAAGGATTGCTCTAATAGGATATGGGTATAAGTGTCCCTCAGATCTGAGGCTGCCTCGGTGACTTGTAAGCAACTTACTGTGCTTTGATGTCGGACTATCTGAATTTCTAATTCGATGACGGAAGAATTCTAGGTACAGTCAAGTACTTATGAAGTCTGAGTGTGAGTCAAGATGGGATTGATCGCTTCAAGTAAAATTAGAGATGATGCATCCTTATGTTTCAATTTAGCAAAACTTTGACCAAAGTAATCCTAGTGAAGAGTCACAGAATTTTTAAGATTGAGACACAATGTGGACCACTCATCCTAGGTTGACAGTTTAACCCAAAATCGTCCTTGAGCATCGAGAGTCAAAAGGATGAATTATACGGTAACTATGTCCATATGGGTTCTAGAATGTTGCTGGACATACATTCGGTCTATCTGGACGTCGAGTCCTATTATTAGATGGTTACATCGATTAGTATAAAAATTATTCTTGTACTACCGGCTTAGACTTGAACCTATGGGGTCACACACATAGAAGTACCTATCTGATCAAATGGCTAATTGACGATTATGAATCGTTGAAGAATTTAATTATCAATGAGATTGATGATTAATCCTATGAAAAGGTTGCAATAAATAATTTACTAATAGTTGATAAATTAAAAGAATAATTAATTAATAATATGATTATTAATTGACTCAATTTGATTGAGTAATGAAAATTGGATTAGATCTAATTGAATTAGATTTAATTAGATTAGTTTTGGATTGATTGGATGCATCCCTATTGAATAACAGGGTCTATTCTAATTGATCTCAGAGATGCAAATCAAATTTTAAAATGAATATGATTCAATTAATTTTATATATATTTTGATTGGATCAAATCCTATTGGATAATAGGCTTGATTGGATCAAGTCTTATTATCAAAAAGCTTCCCTGATATCCATCAAGAATCAATCCCTAGATCAATGAGGTTTTAATTTAACTAATTTCAAATTTAATTAGGGCCTAATTAGTTTTATAATTAGGCTAAGATCTAATTAGTTAGTTTATTATAATTAATTCCTAAGTTAGTTAGAATTAGATCCAAGAATTAGTTAAAATTTGATCGAGATCTTGAATCCTATTTGGAATAGGACTAAACCCAAACTAAGCCACCCCATGTGATAATTAATTTCTCATGCCCTACACTTTTTAATGTGAGATATCTATGCTCCAATATGTGCACCCCCTCTCTTCCTTTCATGAGAAAAAAGGAGGCATCCCTCCCTTCTCCATGTCGCCCAAAATAAGGAGGGGGCGTCCAAGATTTGGACGCCCCAACATCCACACACCAACCTTTTTCTCTCCTTCCCATCTTGGTGTGTTTTTGTGAGAGTTTGATTGCTAATTATTGAGCATCAAAGAAGGCTTCTCTTGTTGGTTTTATAGTAGAAAATTGGAGAAGAAAAGTTCTTCCCAACGAGAGAAAAAGAAGGAAGAAGATGGGTCTTCTTTCTTATGCGTAGCCTTGAAGAAGAAAGAGTTCTTCTTTTAGATTTTTTTTATTTTTTTCTAAGATAAAAATTAGATTAAATCTAGTTTTTAACATAAAAATTTAGAGAAAAAATATCAAAAAAATTTGATTGGATGTTTGGGACTTCCTGGAGTTCTAGATCAAGGAAGAAGATGGATCTTCTTTCTTGTGTGCAGCCTTGAAGAAGGAGTTCTTCTAGATTTTTTATTTATTTTTTTCTAGAATAAAAATTAGATTAGATCTTATTTTTAACATAAGAATTTAGAGAAAAAATACTAAAAAAATATGGTTGGGCATAAGGGGCTTCCTAGAGTTCTAGATCAAGGAAAAAAAGGGAGAAGAAGAGAGAAGAACGATTCTTCTCTTGGATCCCTCTTTTAGATTTTTCTAGAGTTTAAGATTTCATATGATTTTTATCATAAAAAATTAGATTAGATCTAATTTTCATCATAAAAAATTAGAGAAGAAAAGTCCTTCTTAAAGGTGTGAAAGGAAGAGAGAAAGTTTCTCTCTTATGCATGGAAAAATTGAGAAGAAAAGATTCTTCTCTTGATCTCTATTGTAGAGATCAGATGCATGGATCTAGGAAGAAAAGGAGAGAATCTCCTTATTCTTCATCTTTGTGTTTCCAGATGTGTGTTTCCAGGAAGAAAAGGAGAGATCTAGAGGCCAAATGTGTGTGCGGCTACCAAACATCATGAAGAACCATCTATCATGGATTTCAAATGCGGTGATCTACTATCCATATTCAAGTATGAAGTTTTGTATTCAATTTATATTTAGATATGATCTAAATATAAATTAAATATATTCTGTACTTACTGAATTTTAGATTTCAGATATGCATACATGCATATTAGTTTATGTCATAGATCCTATATAGTGATTTAGATTTAATTTATGTATGCATTATAGATTAAATTATTTAATCTATATATGTTTCACTATAAAAATTTTTAAAAATACATGCACATCACCCATCACGCTTCCCTTCACTGGCATCCATGATAAATGAATTGCAGAACTAGCATGAGCATATCCCCACTATCAGGACAATGATCACTCACCTAGAAGAGTTGTATGGTGAGCAGAGCCGTACAATATGCTTTGAAATATCTAAGAGACTCTTTAATTTGAAGATGCATAAAGGACAGTCAGTCCATGAGTATTGTATGATAGTGATCAAGGACATTGAGGAGCTTGAAAAGCTCAGGCTTGATATGCAAAAAGAATTATAGATCGATTTGATCCTTCAATCCCTTACTAGTTTATATAGTCAATTTATTATAAATTTTTATGTAAACAAACTTGATTGCACTATACCCAAATTGATCAATATGTTGGTCACTACGGAGAGAACCTTGAAGAGTTCAAGGGGCACTATTCTTACTGTGAAGTGGACTTCTTCAACCAAGAGAAAGTCTGGTTGGAAGAAAAAGAATAAATCTGCTAAGAAGCAGAAGAAAAAAAGGAAGCCAAAGAAGGATGTTCCAATGAAGGTTGAAGCAAAAGAAAAAGTATTTCTACTGGGATGCTGACGGTCACTAGAGGAGGAACTATCCACTCTACCTAAAGAACAAGAAGGATGATAAACCTCTAGAAGGTATACTCATAATTAAATCTACCCTTACAATTTTTTCTACTTCTAGTTGGGTATTGGACTCTGATTTGAGTGCTCATATATATACTATTGGGTTCCGGTGGCGTAGCGAAAGAGTTAGATGTTTAAAATTTTGATTCAAAATACCCAATGCATCGAAAATCCTAATGTCCAAAAATCTTTGACTATATCAACCAAAGTATAATAAATATAAATTTAGATCAAAAAAATATCAATAGCGTTAATCCTATTTTCACGAGATGTCCAAGTGTTCGCCCTCCAACAGTGATCTGCATGAAAATTGAACCAAAGACAACAGTCCTCCTTTACCTTGCTTCAAGAGTTCTAGCCCCTAGAACTCGACTAGCCACCAATCGATCAGACCTTCCTTCAAACCTGAGTCAGAACCTCTTAAAGCCACCCATTGGATCTGACCACCTTCTTCTGAACCTCTTAAATCCTTAGAGCTATTAGGATTAGGCTTGTCTTAAAAGAACAAGCTTTTGTCCTAAACCCTAGAGTTGTAAGAGAGGGAGAGAGGGAGTGGATAGGGGATGCAAGAATTGAATGATCAACCCTTCTGCCATCTCCTATTTATAGCACCAGATGGGGCACCAATAGAGAAAGCATGCCTCATTTGGAAAGCCATATCAAGTCACTGTATCACTTATCTAAGAGTCGTTAAATAGAAGGACTCTTCAGGATGTGATACATCGATTTCAGCCCTCTCATATGCACATGCCCAGAATGAGACATAATTGGCATCTCTTCTCACTTCAGATCAACATGAAAATTTGCCACATAACACATGATTCAAATGGAAAGGCTATCAGCAAGTGTCACCCCATTTGGATAAGTGTTTAAACCTGAGAAGGACTTTTAATCAGAGAAAGTGCCTTCTCACTGTCGCACGTGCATGCACAGAAAAGGGTGTCAAAAGCAACCTTTCGATATTCAATAATTTTTTAGATTTTTATCATGTGATTATCCCTTAAAACTAATTCTTATTAAAAAAAATTATTAGATAAAAAAGTCACTTAAGACTCCTTAAACAGAAGGAGTCTTCGCATTCCTTCGTGCATCCAGAAAACCTATCACGCATGCGACAAGGCTTCAAGAATTGTTTTATACAAAATCTGATGGATTTTTCATACTTTAAATGTGGGATAAGTGGTTCATGATCTAATCTACTTACCATAAAAAATAGAGACCCAAAGTAGAAGGATTCTTAGTCCTTCTGCATGCCAAAACCAAAAAGTGCGTGTGCTCAGCATATATGCGCCAAGAGTCTTTCGCATCTTGGACTCTTGTTTTTTGGCATTAATCATTAGATATGGTATATTACTTTTTGGTTGCTTCTAGGTGGCTTGATCTGACCCAAATGCCCACCAAAGTGGGCAAGCAAATCAGTAAGGCATGAGACCAGATTGATCTCCAAAGGAGCTAGAGTTTCCACACGTGCTAGCATGCTTATCGGAACCCTGATTGAATCCAAAATTTCAATCAATCTTTTTCAAAAGAGTCCTTGGAAAATTATTATATGTGTATGATCCATTGGGTTCTACATCTAGCCAGTAGTAGGTTTAGATATAAGTTGACCTAATTTGATTAGATTTTAATCTAACCAATTTAGATCTAATCGAGCTAACCCGATTTCAGTAATTAGAACTCTTTCTAATTGACGATCGAATCAAACTCTTTAATTCGATCAGACCTACAAGTCAAGATTGATATCTAGCAATGTATCATGACTATTCAGAAGATATAAAATTTGATAAAAATACTAATTATACCCTTCAGTGATAAGTTACCATGCAATTCAATCCTTCGATCATCCTTGCACCCTGAATATGTTCATGAGTATGAAACCATGTCAAACTCAAACACATATTTATAATGATTCTCAATTAACTAATGATAACTCTGATGAAGAAGTATTAGAAACTCTTTCTAATCTCCTTCCTACTTTTGGCCAAAAGATTTTTTTTGAGTCATCTAGGAATCAGAATACACAGGATACGATCTCCTTTTACTACGAGTGATCGATTCCATGTTGACCTATTCACAACCTTCATACACACTCCACCGTATCTAGAATACCCCGTGTTGGGTTTTGGTGGCACAACGGAAGGGTTAGGTGTTTAAAATTTTATTCAAAATATTCGATGCACCAGAAATCCTAATGCCCAAAAATCCTTGACCATATCAATCAAAGTATAATTAAAATAAATTTTGGATCAAAAGAATACCTATAGTGCTAATCCAATTTCTATAAGGTGTCTATATATCTACCCTCTAATAGTGATCCACATGAAAATTGAATCAAGGACAATGCTCTTCCTTCACCTTGCTTCAAGAGTTCTAGCCCCTAGAACTCGACTAGCCACCAATCGATCAGATCTTCCTTTAGACCTGAGTCTGAACCTCTCAGAACCATCCACTAGATCTAACCACCTTTTTCTGGACCTCTTAATCCCTTAGAGCTATTAAGATTAGGCTTGTCTTAGAAGAACAAGCCTTTGTCCTAAACCCTAGAGTTGTAAGAGAGGGAGAGAGGGAGTGGATAGGGGATGTAAGAATTGAATGATCAACCCTTCTGCTGCCTCCTATTTATAGCACCAAATGAGTCATCAATAGAGAAGGCATGACTCATCTAGAAAGATATATCAAGTTCATATATCACTTATCTAAGAGTCTTTAAACAGAAGGACTCTTCAGGGTATGATACATCGATTTCGGCCCTCTCACATGCGCACACTCAGAATGAGATGCTTTTTGCATCTCTTCTGACTTCAGATCAGCATGAAAAATTGCCACATAATACTTTATTCAAATAGAAAGGCTACTAGCAAGTGATGCCTAATTTGAATAAGAGTTCAAACTTGAGAAGGACTCTTCATCAGAGAGACGCATGAGTACCTTCTTGCTATCACACGCGTGCATGCCTAGAAAAGGGCATCAAAAGTAACCTTCCTTAATCTGATAATTTTTTAGATTTTTACCATATGATCAACACTTAAAACTTATCCTTATCAAAAAAAATTATCAGATAAGAAAATCACTTAAGACTCCTTAAACAGAAGGAGACTTCACATCCCTTTGCACATCCAGAAAACCTATCTCACGTGCAGCAATGTTCCAAGAATTTTTTTATGTATAATCTGATAGATTTTTTATACTTAAAATAGTGTAATAAATAATTCATCATCTGATCTCATTGAAATAAAAAATAGAGACCCAAAACAGAAGGACTCTTAGTCTTTCTCCATGCCAAAACCAAACAGCACGTGCGCTCTGCATATTTGTGCCAAGAGTCCTCATCTTGGACTCTTAGTTTTTGGTGTTAATCAATAGATATGGTGCCTCTTTTTATCTGCTTCTAGGTAGCTTGACCTGACCCAAATTTTCATCAAATTGAGCTAGCAAATCAGCAAGACATGAGATCAAATTGATCTCCAAAGGAGCTAGGGTTTCCACACATGCTAGCATGCTTATCGAAACCCTAATTGAATCCAAAATTCCAATCAATCTTTTTCAGAAGAGTCCTTAGCCAAGTTTTATATATGTGTAACCTATTGAGCTTCACATCTAGCCAATAGTAGGTTCAGGTGCAAATTGACTTAATTTGATTAGACTTCAATCTAACCGATCTAGGTCCAATCGAGCTAACCCGAGCTCAGTAATTAGAACTCTTTCTAATTGGCAATTGAATTAAACTCTTTAATTCGATCAGATCTATAAGTCAAGATTGATATCTCATAATGTATTATGACTATCTAGAAGATGTAAAATTTGATAAAAATATCAAATATATCCTTCAGTGGCAAGTTACCATGCAATACAATCCTTCGATCATCCCTGCACCCTGAATATATTCATGAGTATGGAATCATGTCAAACTCAAACACATATTCATATCGATTTTCAATTAACTAATGATAACTTCGATAAAGAAGCATTAGAAACTCTTTCTAATCTTCTTTCTACTTTTGATCAAAAAATTTTTTTCAAGTCATCTAAGAATGAAAATACACAGGATGCGATCTCCTCTTACTAGGAGTGATCAATTCTCTGTTGACCTACTCACAGCCTTCATACACACTCCACCATATCCAGAACACTCTGTACATGTCTTAATGTCATGCTTGAGTATGAATCAAAATATAGATTCATATGCACAAGATTCTATGGTGATCTCAGGTCTAAGGATCATTTGCACAACACTCCCACTTAGAGAACCATCTTTGACATGCAAGTTAGGCTTCTATAAGATGTTCTCTTTCATCGAGTCAATTCAGTGGACTCATTTTTCAAATGAGCACATACATCCTTGTATTAGTGTTCCACAAAAGTGGCTAGTGAGATCTGCCATCCTCTCCATTGAGCATACATAGGATGTGCCAGTCTTTTTGAAATATTGATCTCCGACTCAATGATCCTACGATCAGGAATATTTAAGATTAAAATTTTAAGATTTTATGTCTCATCAGCATGACCCATTCATATCTCCTAAAACCATTACCCTAATCTTTAAGGTTCATCATAATCTTAGACACAATAAGATGCAGCTAATATGATGAATCAATACCTCATTTTATTATCAAATAATAAATATCATTACATGAGTTGAAAAATTATAAAGAAAAATTCCATCATAATACACTTGCGATTGGCTTATAGTGCACTCTTCTTTCAATCTCTCACTTGTACTAAAGCCAATCTTCTTTGTATCTCAATCCCATATAATCAAGATGGTGATCAAATAGCTATTATGGTATGGCCTTAGTGAATGGGTCTACTATATTATTCTACTCGTTCAATGATAACATCTTATCTCTCTATAATTTTTTGAACAAAGTGAAAGCATCTGAGGATGTTCTTAGATCTTTGATGAGATCTGTTGGTGTAGAATCCCATCGAAGTCGGAGAAGCTGGAGCTGGGATGACCGCGACAGCTATCGGGACCTGCAAAGAAAGTCTAAACCAGAGTTGGGGGTGCTCCGGCAAGACCCTCCGATGCTCAAGTCAGTATGCTTCAATAGAAATGGAGTGCTCGAGTAGAAATTTTGATAGAGTTTCGAGATAGAGTTTAGAGCTTAGAGAAGAATGTATCTGGGGGTCCTTATTTATAGACGGAGGGTGTAACTGACCGACAGCGACGTCTGTAACCGTCTGGTAGTAGACCGCTCAGAGCCGCGTGGAGTTTGTTACGAAGAGTAGTGGCGTCAGGGGTCGTTCAGGGCCACGTGGAGCTTGTTACGAAGACTGGAGCGGTGTCCGTTGTCGGGACTTGCCAGAGAGTGGTGGAGCTGCATGGAATCCATTGCAGAGAGTGGAGCAGGAGGGTGGCTCTTGTCGTGACTTGTCAGAGAGTTTGGATCCATCGGCTGAAGCTCGACTGGGATGCCTGATAGAGCAGAATGGCTCTTTACATCGTCGTTCTAAGAGAGGCTCGGATGTTTCGAGGTCGCTGATGAATCTACTGTTGTCGGATACTTTGGATGCTGATGTTTCAGGTGGGAGTCATCTGCTGTAGGAGCTCGGATGGAGATCTTTGTTGACGAAGTCTGGAGAAGTCAGTCTGGGATTTATCTGATGTGGAAGCTCATTCGAAGATCGTCCGTCGGGAAAGTTCGGTTTTATGGAGAGCCTGGTAGGAGGTCGGTCGATGATGGATTTCAGATAGCACTAGGGAGGCTCGGCAGACATCGGAGGTGATCGGCTATCGTAGGGACCCAGTTGCTGAAGCTCGTCCGTCGTAGAAGCTCGTTTGGGATCCATCCGCTGGAGAAGTTCGGACGGGCTTCGGTTCTCGTGAGAGATCGAAAGGGGCCGTTTATTATAGGAGCTCGGGTGAGGACCAGTTGTCATGGAAGCTCGGAGTGGTGTCCCACTGTAGAAGTTCATCCAGAGCCCAATCGCTATGGAGTAGCTCGACTGGAGTCTACTTGCAATAGAAATTCGAAAAAATTTTGTGCATAGTAAAGGCTCGAATGGAATTTGCTTACAGTAGATGTTTGGGGTAGACAGTCCGTTGTAGGTGTTCAGAGTAGACCGTTCGTAGTAGAAGTTTGGCTCTCGCGGGAACCCGATTAGGATCCGGGGGGTGGTCGACCACCGTAGAAATTTGGGTGGAGTCTGGTTACCGTAAAACTCTCGTTGTCGGGGAAGCTCGGATGCTGACGAAGTTCGAAAGAAGTGCGGAGGGTAGTCGATTGCTGTAGAAGGTTGGCTGACAGTGAGCCCCAGAGGGCCTTCGGGGCGGCCCGATGGATGAATGTAGAAGTTCATTATCGGAGAAGTCCAAACGATCGAGGAGGTTCGGAGAGGCACCACGTACAAGGTCGGGAGCCGAAAGAGCGCAGGAAGGATCAATCCTTTACAAGCTTCGATCGGGGGGGTATTTTATATCCGACACCAGTCTCTCTACTTTCAAGTTCGGGCTACGAATGAAGAAAGTACAGAAAAATTCTCACGGTTGAAGCTGTCCCCCTAGATTTTCATGCTTGGTGGTTGCCAGATATTTGACGTTCGGCACGCTGGTACTGGAGCCTTTTCGAAAAAGATTTCTTCTTTTTGGAATTTCCGCCAGGGCGTGGCTTTAGGTATGGCGTAATAATGATTTTGTCAGCTGCCTGCCATTTCCAACAATCTGTCAAGGTGGGTGGGACATGCGGCGAATGCAGGCCGGCCAGCGGAGATCCGCAATCATAAATGCACCGGATCTCGGGGTCTATTTAAACACGTTCTCCTCCTTCATGGGTTTCACTTTGCTTGAGAGAATCCCTCAATTCCCCTCCTTTTCCCCAAGAGCTCCAGTTTCCTCTAGCATCCTTCCCGACCTTAGGCATTCTTCGAGTCGACCTCCATCGTCCTCGTCGTTCCCCTGTGCTCCTGGGGTCGATCTAGGTTAGTTTTGAAACTTCCTATTATTTTCCCATATTTTCTTCTTCATATTCTGTTTATTTAACTTTCTTGGGGGTCTGTCTGCGATTTTTCTCAATTTTTTGAGATTTTTGTGTTTTCCGTTTGATCCAAAATATCCTCTGATATCTCCTCTTCTAGCAGTTCTAGGAGTTCGTCAGCCCTGGTTCTCCATAGTACTGGTACCGTAGACGAACCCATAGCTCGGACTGAACCTTGTCCGACCGGATACTATCCCCGGCTCCTTGACTCCGGATGAGCTCTCACTGATAAGGATTTAGTATGGAGTTCCTCCGGAGTACGAGCTGGAGCTTCCCGAGCCATCTGACTGGGCTAGCGCCCCTCCTCCCGACCGCTTCTGTTTGTACCAGGAGGCCTTCCATGCTGGATTTTGGCTCCCACTGCCGCCCTTTGTTGTTGCTCTCTTTCATTTTCTGAACATTTCTCTAGTTTTCGTCATGCCGAACTCCTTTAGGTTTTTGATAGGGTTTCTTTCCCTTTGTAGTTTAACCGAAGTTCGGCCGACTCTTTCTTTGTTTAGGAACTTCTACACCTTCAAGCGTCATCCCTCGGCAAAGGATTAATGGTACTTCTCCCCTCAGTTCGGTAGAAAGGGGTTGCTGAAAGGTGCCCCCTCTTCTGTCCATAATTGGAAGGAGAGGTTCTTCTACGTCCGATGTCCGACCTTAGAGCTCGGGTTACCCCCTTGGGGTTCTCTGAGGGATTCCGCCCGTCGGGCCTCTAGCCTGGAAAGGGACGACCTCGATGCCTCAAAAAAACTCGAGGCCTATCGAGCCCCCCTCCTTCCCGAACTTCTGAGGGAATAACTTTTGTTCAACATCGGCCTGAGCCCCCTTAACCCTACCGGTATCTCTCCCCTTTTTATTTTTTTTTTCTCTTCTTCTTCTTCTTCTTCTTCGTTTTACTTCCCCTTCTTCTTACTCCATCTCGAAGCCATGCTGATCTTCTTTTATCGCAGACATGGATGCAAGCGTGGCTCGAAGGTGAGCCTAGGGTCTCAAGACCCACAAGAGAAAGGATGCCTCAACTTCGGGGTCGGTGAAGAAAGCCAGGACAGATGGGACAAGCTCGGCCGCGCTTGCTCTGATGCCCATCACCGTCGAAGCTCCTTCCGACGTCGAACCTGAAGTCCCCCGAATCCTTTCATAGAGCCCCCCGATCGAGGGTCCCATTTCGGAGGTTCGTCCCGAGGGGGCGCCCGGGGCCGAAGGGAGGAAGAGAAAGAAGACCCTAGCCCAGAGAAGCCGCAGTCGCAGGGCTGCCGCTGAGGGGGTCGGCGGCTCCGAGGAAGACCTGGGGGAAAATCTCTTCAACAACAGGGACTTAATAAAGAGGCTAGTCGAAGGGTGCATTCTACCCGAGATAGTTGAGAGGATCGTCCCCGTCGATCCCGAGCTGGAGGTTTGGAACTCTCTGGGATCTTTCTTCGAAGTAGGTTAACTCATCATTTTTGTTCTTCCTGCTTTTTTAACTTATTCTTCAGCCCTTATGTCGACTCCCCGACCCTTCTTGCAGATTGGGCACCAGCTCATCGTCAATGTCGAGGCGGCGAAGATCGCCAAGAAGGAGGCAGCTCAGGCAGAAGAGGATCGCCTAGCCGGGGCCGCCCGCCTTGAGGAGAAGACCACCAAGGTCCTAAGCCTCCAAGAGGCACTGGAGAAGGAGGGACAAACCTCGTCCGATCTGAGGACTGCCTTGGAGGAGGAGAGAGGGAAGGCCAAGGCCGAGATCTCCGCATTAAGGGCACAGGTCTCTGAGTTGAAGGAGCAGGTTTTCGAGTTAAAAGCGTGGATTCTGTCTCTGGTCTCAGAGGCAAGGGCTCGAGCAGTGGAGGAGTTCAAAGCCTCCCTCGAGATAGAGGATCTGATGGTCCAGTTCAGCCAGGACACCTTCATCAAGGGATTCGAGCTCTGCCAAGAGAAGGTGGCTGGGAGGTTTCCTGAGTTGGATCTCAGCTTCCTAGACGAGGCGTCCGATGATGAAGTCGGACCATCCGAAGTCGCTGCCGGTCCTCCTCTGGTCGGGACCTCGTCAACTGCCGTGGCCGCCACTGACAATCTTTCGGGGACACTGACGCCCTCCACTTCTGCCCCAGAGGTCAGAAACCTCTAGTTTGTATTTTTTTCCTTTGTGGTGATTTTTCCCTCATTCTCTTATACTTGAAACTTATTTGATCAATGAAGCTGGATTCATCTTTACGGATGGTCCCTCCCCCTTTTTTGTATTTTTTTCCTTCTTTTTGTCTTCTTGTATTAATTTGAGTCGTGGCGCTCTTGTCTTCCAACGACAGTATCTTGCCGAAGCTCTTCCCCTGTCGGAGGGTGTTCCCTTGAAGTTGATGATACGAGACCTCCAAAGGGAAGTTCATCAGTTGACAAGAAAATCTAAGAAGCTGGAAGACGAACTTCACCGACTGAGGGAGAGCCATTCAGAGGCCACCGCGGAGGCTACTTGCTTTCGGGATCTCCACAAGAAAAGTTTCATGGAATACACCAAAAGGAAAGCCGACTTCATCACAGAGCTTGAGGAACTCCGTAAACGTGCCAGCAACCAATCTTGGACTCAGACCTCCAAGATCAGTTCCCTTAAAGTCTAGCTGGCAGCCGCACGGGAGAAGATCGATCGGCTGGAAGGGAGCTCGTCCCGGCTCACAGTTCAGACTGACTACGACCAAGACTGGTCGAAGAGGTTCTCCAACCTTCAAAAATAGTTGCAGGACATCGAGGTGACTTACGACACCCATCGAGTCGGTTGGAGCAGACAAGTAGAGGACTACCGAAGGAGGCTCCAAACGACGACTGACGAAGTTGCCCACCTTCAAAGGCGGCTGTCCGAGAGAGTCCAGCTTGTCCCTGCACAAGGTTCTGATGAGCTTTGCTCCTTGAGGGGGACTATGATGGAACTGTCTGTAGCCCTTGGGCGGGAGGAAGCTGAATTATGGCGGTTGAAAGTTCAGCTGGTCCACGAGCAGCAGGCAGTCAAGGACGCCGAGGCTGAGTCCGAGGTATTGAGGAGGAGGCTTCGAGAGTCAGAGGATGAGCACCTGCGGTTCTACCGGATGTTCCAGGATATGCTGTTGAAAAAGATGGAGCTAGAAGAGGAAGTCAAAAATTTAAGACAATCCATAGCAGGGGCCGGAACTGAGAGCTTGAAGTCGGAAGAAACTGGGCTTCCTTAGAGCCTCTTTTTCTTTTCTTTTTCTTTATCTTTTTGTTTTTGGCCTTTAAGGCTTTGTAATGTGTACTTCACCAAGGAAATGGAAATGAAGTTGTCTATTACCTTGTCCATTCTGATATTAAATGGTTGTTTACCAAACTCCATTTGTCTTCTGTCTTGTTTAGCGTTGATGTAGTTCATAATCCCTCATCGGTTCTTGCTTTGAGTCATCGTTTGCTGAACTTCTTTTGTCTTCTGTCTTGTTCGATGCCGATGTAGTTTGAAGGTTCCTGATCGTTACCATGTCGATTTGCCCTTAGAGACCAGAGATTTTTGACAAGGATTTTCTCTTTCGTCGAGACGAGGTCCCTTGTGCCTTTGATGTAGTTCGTTTTTCACCTATCACCGGTGTAGTTCGTCGCTTTTTCTTTTCGCCTCCCCTTTTCTTTTGTGTTTGAGTGAGGGTCTTCCCTCTGCTCTTGATGGGGTTGTGAGAGTGTAGAGGAGTCATTGAGGAAGCTTTCCTCCTTGTCGATCAATCGAGTCTTTGCTTGCATCGGGATGAGGTCCTCCCCTTGTTTCCGACAGTCGATTTCAGCTCGTGTTAGGATGAGGTTCTCCTCCTGTTCCTAACAAGACTATGGGGGCACATAAGGGCCGTTGTAAGGGCCTCTCCCCCCATCCGGTCTTTAAGAAATTGGGCCTTCGATTTTGCTCATGTTAGGACAAGGTTCTCCTCCTGTTCCTAACAATGCTGTGGGGGCACATAAGGGCCGTTGTAAGGGCCTCTCCCCCCATTCGATCTTTAGAAAACTGGGCCTTCAACTTTGCTTATGTTAGGATGAGGTTCTCCTCCTATTCCTAACAAGGCTGTGGGGGCACATAAGGGCCGTTGTGAGGGCCTCTCCCCCGATCCGATCTTTAAGAAACCGGGCCTTCGACTTTGCTCATGTTAGGACGAGGTTCTCCTTCTGTTCCTAACAAGACTGTGGGGGTACATAAGGGCCGTTGTGAGGGCCTCTCCCCCCATCCGATCTTTAAGAAATTGGGCCTTCGACTTTGCTCATGTTAGGATGAGGTTCTCCTCCTATTCCTAACAAGGCTGTGGGGGCACATAAGGGCCATTGTGAGGGCCTCTCCCCCCATTCGATCTTTAGGAAATCGGGCCTTCGACTTTGCTCACGTTAGGATGAGGTTCTCCTCTTGTTTCTAACATGCTTAATTTCATTTATATGGGGGAGTTATCTCCCGTCGTTATAAGCTCATACCAAAAGAAAGAATACGCAAATATGAAGAGAATTTTTATTCAGGGCAAAGTTGTTGATAATACATTCATAGATTTTTCGAACCCTATAACCACAGAAGGTTCGCTTCCCGCTGGGGTCCCCCTGAGACAGAGTTGATAATCCCAATTGGGGGCCGATCTTCTGGCTGCTCCTCCCTCCTTGGCGGTTTCGACTGCGGTAGGGCCCTATGCCGATCTTCCTTTCCTTCAGGTCGGCGTCGAATGAATCTGTCAAGCTGACCTCATCGGATAAGCTCCTCGATCTCATCTCGGAGCTGAATACACTCCTCCGTATCGTGGCCGTGGTCACGATGGTAGAGGCAAAATTTGTTCGGGTTGCACTTTTTGGGGTGTGAGTGCATCTTCTCCGGCCTTGGGAGCTACTCCCTAACCTCCATCAGCACTTGAGTTTTTGATGCATTGAGAGGGGTGTAGCTGTGGAATCTTTCGGGAGGAGAGCCTCACCGAACTCGACGATCTGGGCTTCTCTATTTATGAGCTCAGGGAGGAGTCCGGGCGTGCCTGTGCCCGGAAGGAGTTCGAGAGCATGGCCGAGCTTCACTCGGTCCTTTTTCAACTGCAGGCTTGCTCGAGTCTCCCGCCTGCCGCTCTCTCACGGTCTCCTCGTCCTTCATCTTGAAGGCTTCTTCTGCTCGGGCGTATCCTTCGGCCCGAGCCAGCAAATCGGCAAAATCCTTAGGGTACTTCTTTTTCAAAGAGAACAGAAGGTCGTTCTTTTGAAGGCCGCCTTTCAGAGCAGCCATCGCGACCGATTGGTCCAAGTTCTGGACCTCCAATGCAGCGACGTTGAAACGGTTGACGTAAGCCCAGATGGATTCTCCCTCCCTTTGCTTGATGTTGATGAGGGACTCCAAACCTCTCCAGGGACGTCGGCTGCTAACAAAATGAGCCGCAAACTAGTGGCTCATCTGATCAAAAGAAAAGATGGTACCCGACTTCAACGTCGAGTACCAGTTCCTTGCTGCTCCCTTCAGGGTGGATGGAAAAGCTCGGCACAGAATGGTGTCTGGCATGCCATGGAGTAGCATCATTGTCTGAAAGGCTTCTAGGTGATCGATCGGGTTCGAGGTCCCATCATAGCTTTTGAATTGGGGGAGTTTGAAGTTTGGCGGAATCGATTCCTGCATGATCATTTAAGAGAAGGGAGGATCAGTACAGATGTCCTCACCATAAGCAGAGGGAGCGTGGCGGAGTTCTTCAATCCACCGATTCATCTCTTGGAGCCTTCGATCCAGGAAGTCCTCTCGACTGTGGGTCTCGAGGGTCTTCGGGCAGAATGGAGGTAGAGATCCTTCGGGAGTAGAATCATGATAGGACTGAGGGCTCTCCACCCTCAGATTTGTCTTTCCGAAAAAGATGGGGCGACTGGCCCAAGTGGCCCGCCCTACCACCGAATTTTGGAATTCTGGCGACGTTCTCTCCATCCGCACCGATGCCTGCGGCTGTTGTTGCTGTTGCATGGCCTGCGTCACTTCAGTGAGGCCCCTGACCTACTGAACTAGCAGGTTGAATTGCTCTGCACCGACCGTCGTTGTCGGAGGAGGAGGAGGGGCCTGGAAAACTGGAGGTGAGGCCGGAGCCTGAGATCTGGCCACGGAGGTCGTGGATCGCCTGGTGGATGCCCTGCGGGGAGGCATCGAGTGAAGATCTAGTAGAAGAAGGAGAAGAGGATGTCAGAGAAGATGACCAAAATCAGTCCTGTTGAGCACTCCTTTAAGAACAAGGGTACTGCAAAGACACACGACCCTTCCTCTAGCGCCAATTCTGTTGGTGCAGAATCCCATCGAAGTCAGAGAAGCTGGAGCTGGGATGATCGCGGTCGCTACCGAGACCTGTAAAGAAAGTCTAAACCAGAGTTGGGGGTGCTTCGGCAAGACCCTCCGATGCTCAAGTCAGTACTCTGCTTCAACAGAAATGGAGTGCTCGAGCGGAAATTTTGGAAGAGTTTCGTGATAGAGTTTAGAGCTTAGAGAAGAACATATTTGGAGGTCCTTATTTATAGATGGAGGGTGTAACTGACCGACAGCGACGTCTGTAACCGTCTGGTAGTGGACCGCTCAGAGCCGCATGGAGTTTGTTACGGAGAGTAGTGGCATCAGGGGTCGTTCAGCGCCACGTGGAGCTTGTTGCGAAGAGTGGAGTGGTGTCTGTTGTCGAGACTTGCCAGAGAGTGATGGAGCTGCATGAAATCCATTGCAGTGAGTGGAGCAGGAGGGTGGCTCTTGTTGTGACTTGTTAGAGAGTTTGGATCCATCGGCTGAAGCTAGGCTGGGATGCCTGATGGAGCAGAATGGCTCTTTACATCATCGTTCTAGGAGAGGCTCGGATGTTTCGAGGTTGCTGACGAATCTACTGTTGTCGGATGCTTCGGATGCTGATGTTTCAGGCAGGAGTCATCTGCTGTAGGAGCTCGGATGGAGATCTTTATTGACGAAGTCCGAAGAAGTCAGTCTGGGATTTATCTGATGCAGAAGATCATCCAAAGATCGTCTGCCGGGGAAGTTTGGTTTTATGGAAAGCCTGGTAGGAGGTCGACCGGCGATGGACTTCGGATAGTGCTGGGAAGGCTCGACAGACATCGAAGGTGATCGGCTATCACGGGGATCCAGTTGCTGAAGCTCGTCCGTCGTAGAAGCTCGTCTGGGATCCATCCGCTGGAGATGTTCGGATGGGCTTCGGTTCTCGTGAGAGGTCGAAAGGGGGCCATTTATTATAGGAGCTCGGGCGAGGACCAGTTGTCATGGAAGCTCGGAGTGGTGTCCCACTGTAGAAGTTCATCCAGAGCCCACTCGCTACGGAGTAGCTCGGCTGGAGTCTACCTACAACAGAAGTTCAAAAAAATTTTGTTCATAGTAGAGGCTCGAATGGAATTTGCTTACAGTAGATGTTTGGGGTAGACAGTCCGCTGTAGGTGTTCGGAGTAGACCGTTCGTAGTAGAAGTTCTGCTCTCGCGGGAACCCGATTAGGATCCGGTGGGCAGTCGACCGCCGTAGAAACTTGGGTGGAGTCTGGTTACCGTATAACTCTCATTGTCGGGGAAGCTCGGATGCTGACGAAGTCCGAAAGAAGTTTGGAGGGTAGTTGGTTGCTGTAGAAGGTCAACTGACAGTGAGCCCTAGAGGGCCTTCGAGGCGGCCAGATGGATGAATGTAGAAGTTCATTGTCGGAGAAGTCCGGACGATCGAGGAGGTTCGGAGAGATGCCACGCACAAGGTTGGGAGCCGGAAGAGCACAGGAAGGATCGGTCCTTTACAAGCTTCGATCGGGGGGGTATTTTATACCCAACAAGACCTAAGTTCCTTAGCTTGAATAACAGCCCCAGTGTTATCACAATAGAGTGGCACTGATCCTTCAATCTCAGGAATGACTTCTAAATTCATGATGAACTTCTTCATCCAGACAGCTTTCTTATCGGCTTTACTAGCAGTGATGTATTCTGCTTCAGTAGTTGAGTCAGCTACCATCTGCTACTTGAAACTCTTTCAACTCACTGCCCCACCATTAAGGATAAATACGTATCCTGATATTGACTTGCTATTATCCAGATCAGATTGAAAACTAGAATCTGTATATCCCTCTAGTTTTAACTCTGATCCTCCTTCATATATGAGAAAAATATCTTTAGTCCTTCTTAGGTACTTTAGAAGATTTTTCACAGCTTTTCAATGATCCTCCCCTAGATCAACCTAAAATTTGCTAGCTACGTCCAAAGCATAAGCTAAATCAGGCTTGGTACATAGTATGGCATACATAATTAATCCCACAGTTGGAGCATAAGGGATTTCATTCATTCTCTTTCTCTCTTCTAGTGTTTTAAGACATATGTTCTTAAAGAGACATATACTACGACTTGCAGGCAGGTAACCTCTCTTACTTACCTACATATTAAACCTCTTTAATATGAGATCTATGTATCATGACTGGGATAAGCCTAACATTCTTTTAGATTTATCTCTATAAATCTTTATACCCAGTATATAGGTTGCTTCACCCAAGTCTTTCATGAAAAACTTATTCGATAGTCAAGTCTAAATCGATTGCATCATTGGAATATCATTCTCAATGAATAGTATGTCATCGACATACAAAATCAAAAAGACAACAGTACTCTCAATTGTCTTCTTATATACACACGGTTCATCTTTATTTTTGACAAAGCCAAACTTTTTGACTATCATGTTAAATCAGATGTTCCAGCTCTTCAAAGCCTGCTTTAATTCATAAATGGATCTCTTTAGCTTGCATACTTGATTTGCCCTCCCACTTGAGATAAATTTCTCTGGCTGAGTCATATAGATCTCTTCCTCTAGATTACCATTGAGGAAAATGTTCTTGACGTCCATCTGCCAGATCTTATAATCATAGTATGCTACTACAGTAAGCAAAATCTGAATGGACTTGAGCATAGCCACTGGTGTGAAGGTTTCATCATAGTCAATTTCTTACTTTTGTTTGAAACCCTTCACCACCAACCTAGCTTGGTAGGTTTCTACTTGGTCATCTGCTCCGATCTTCTTCTTGAAGATCCACTTGCATCCTATTGGGGTCACACCCTCAGGCACATTAACCAAGGTCCACATTTGGTTGGTGCTCATCGAGTCCATCTCAGATTTCATAGCTTCTAGCCATCTGTTTGAGTCTCTACTCATGACAGCTTCTGAATAGGTCAGTGGATCATCATCCTGAATGATATTGATTGAATTATCATTCTCAATGACAAAATTATATCTTAGAGGTGCTTGATGCACTCTATCTAACCTTCAAAGAGGAGGTATGCATTATGGATGTATCTCATCCTTGGGTACTTCTGATTGAGGATCTTCTTATGGTCCAACCATAGGTATTTTTGGATCAGTTTGTAGATCATGATCTTCCATAAGTTCAATATTTCTCCCACTACCTCCTTCTTGGATGAATTCATTTTTCAAAAAAATGGCATGCCTACTAACAAATACTTTTTGTTTAGTAGAGTGGTAGAAATAATATCCATTAGTTTTCTTAGAATACCCTACATACCTACACTTGTCTGATCTAGTACTAAGCTTATGTCCAAAAATATTTTTGACATAAGCAGGATAGCCCCAAATCTTAAGATGTTTAAGATTAGGCTTCCTTCCCTTCCATATCTCATATGGTGTGCTAGCAATAGACTTTGAAGACACTCTGTTTAAAATATATGTGGTAGTCTTTAGGATATATCCCTAGAATGATATTGGGAGATCAGTAAAGCACATCATGGATTGCACCATATCCATCAAAGTATGATTTCTCCTTTCTGCTACACCATTTAGCTAAGGTGTATAATGTGGGGTCCATTCAGAGAGAATACTTTTAAGATGATCAAGAAATTTACTAGACAAGTATTCTCCTCCTCGATCAGATCAAAGAACCTTAATACTTTTTTTAGTTTGTTTCTTGACCATACTTTGATACTCTTTGAACTCATCAAAGGTTTCGAATTTATGTTTCATAAGATACACATATCCGAATCTTGATAGATTATCTGTAAAGGTGATAAAATAGGAGTATCCTCCTCTAATCTGAGTTATCATCGATCTACATACATTTATATGTACTAAGACTAACAACTCATTCATCCTCTCTCTATGTCCAGAAAATGAAGTCTTGATCATCTTATCGATGACACAAGATTCACAAATTTCCAATGATTCATAATCATATGGGTCAAATTTTTTTTTTTTTGTATAATTTGTTTATCCTTAACTCACTAATATGACTAAGGCAGCAATACCAGGGATATGTGATATTCACATCTTCTCTCTTTTTTTTCATATTTTTTTTAATATAAAATATATTTTTATTAAGTATAAGAATTAAAAGATTGTTATCAATATAACCACTGTCATAAAATTCATTAGAAAAGAAAATAGAGCATCCATTTTCCATTAGCTTTATTTCATAATCTTGTTTTAATAATAAAGGTATAGAAATAATATTTCTAATGATTTTTAGCATATAATAATAGTCTTTCAATTTTAAAATTTTATCTAAAGGTAAATCAAGCATATAGGTTCCCACAGCCTCTGCATTAATGGACTCTCCACTTATACCATAAAGCTCGAGATCACCTCTTTTTAAACCTTTGATATTCTGTAGTCGCTATAATAAATTACAAATATACGATCCATAGGTAGTATCTAATATCCAAGTATCAAATTTTAAGCCACTCAATGAAAAGCAGATCTGTATCATATACGTACCTTTTGGTGCTACACTTGCATCCAGCTTTAAACTTGCAAGATTATTTTTGTAATTATACTCTCAATGTCTAAATTTACCGCAAAATGAATAGCTAATATCCATATGAATATTTTTTATCTTTTCATTATTACTGACCATCCTAAGGTCAGAAATATCCAAAACATCGAAGTTCTTCTTTGATATGAACCTAACTTGTAAGTTCCTTAATCAATCTACATAGTTGAGATCGATTAACATATTTTTATCTATGGTATTATGCAGTGAAAATAAAGAAGCCATAATGCAAACTTAAATCTATATAAATAAGAATAATAGTATAAGCAGACCACTCATATTTGACATGCATAACTAGATGAGGATTTTTAAACTAGTATGTCTCCCACTATTTTATCAGATATCATAGCCCTCTCCTATGGTAAATAAGAAATCCTAATCTGATTTCTTAATGGGGTTGAGATTCTAATCCCTCAATGAAGCCTTGTGTATATCACAACAAACCTCAATGAGTTTAAAGATAAAAAAATCTATCCAATTGTATCTCATACAACTCTCAACATAATCTTTGCCTCTAAAAATACTCATAGCCTTATGGATATCACAATAAATTATAGTATTTTTAGTTAAGTCAGACCCTTCATTTTCATACAGCCATATCTAAAAAATACTGCCCTTGTGGATATCACAACAAAGCAACATATTTAAAATATATCGTAAAGCATCTAATATGCACCAAGATAAACCCACATCAATCTCCATAGCAAGTCTTGTGGATATCATAATAAACCTACTATGATTTTTAATAGGATATATACTAGGCATGAAGGAAAGCAAATGTAGTGTTCAAAATACTGAGCTATCATCACTTAAGATTTGAACTAATCCAATTGGCCAGAAAAGTATTAAGATTCATGGGGGTCCCCCTGTTACTTTTCTTAGACACCAATAAAATTAGTTAGGCCAGCAACGGAACCAATTAAATAACCACCGTACTTGAAACACTCCTTAGATACCAAATGATTAATCGATTTAAGAAATAAGTCAACTACTGGTTTACAACACTATGACTTATTATGATTTTTATGAAGACTTTAATGGTCTCAAGTACATTCTAAATCAAACAATCACAATGATGCACTAATATAGTTGTATCTTAAAAATTATAACAACTAATCATAGCATCCAATCATATCTCTAAGATAAAAAAATATAATTATATAACATGATTATAATTAAGTATCTCAAGCATATCACATATGCATAAAATTCTAATAACATGCATGAATACAAAATACTCTTTTCGTAGTTCTTCTTCTTAGGACATCACAGTGGCACCCCTACAGCCATAAGAGTACCCTACGAAATAGGAAAAGAGGATCTTTAAATCCTACTTGCTCTTATAACCAGACAACCTAGTGATGAACCTCAATTGGAGTACTAAGCTACTAAGAATGTTCTATACATACATCATGCATTTTAACATAAAATATATCTTTAAGACATGCTAGGGTTTGGATGTTCAATCAGGTTCAACCCTTGATCCGATTAGAACCAAACCAAAAACCCATGCTTGATCACAATCAAGATAATAATTTAACCTTTGATTATATAGATCAAGATAGACTCTGATATCACTGTTGGGTTTTGATGGCACAGTGGAAGGGTTAGGTGTTTAAAATTTTATTCAAAACATCCGATGCACTAGAAACCCTAATGCCTAGAAACCTTTGACTATATCAATCAAAGAATAATTAAAATAAATTTTGGATCAGAAGAATACCTAGAGCGCTAATCTAATTTTTATAAGACATCTAAGTGTCCATCCTCCAATGGTGATCCACACAGAAATTGAACCAAAGACAATGCTCTTCCTTCATCTTACTTCAAGAGTTCTAGCCCCTAAAACTCGACTAGCCATCAATCGATCAGATCTTCCTTCAGACCTGAGTCTGAACCTCTTAGAACCACCCACTAGACCTAACCATCTTTTTTTGGACCTTTTAATCCCTTAGAACTATTAGGATTATGCTTGTCTTAAAAGAACAAGCCTTTGTCCTAAACCCTAGAGATATAAGAGAGGGAGAGAGGGAGTGGATAGGAGATGTAAGAATTGAATGATCAACCCTTCTACTGTCCCCTATTTATAGCACCAAATGAGTCACCAACAGAGAAGGCACACCTCATCTGGAAAGATATATCAAGTTCACGTATCACTTATCTGAGAGTCTTTAAACAGAAGGACTCTTCAGGGTTTGATATGTTGATTTCAGTCTTCTCACGTACGCATGCTTAGAATGAGATGCTTTTCACATCTCCTCTGACTTCGGATCAGTATGAAAAATTGTCACATAACTTTATTCAAATAGAAAGGCTACCAACAAGTGACACCTAATTTGAATAAGAGTTCAAACTTGAGAAGGATTGTTCATCGGAGAGATGCGCGAGCACCTTCTCGCTATCGCACGCGCTCATGCCTAGAAAAAGGCATCAAAAGCAACCTTCTTTAATCTGATAATTTTTTAAATTTTTATCACATGATCAGCATTTAAAATTGATCCTTATCAAAAAAATTATCAGATAAAAAAATTGCTTAAGACTCCTTAAACAGAAGGAGACTTCGCATCCCTTTGCACATCCAAAAAATCTGTCACACGCGCAGCAATGTTCCAAGAATTTTTTTTAGGCATAATCTGATAGATTTCTTATGCTTAAAATAGTGTACTAGGTGGTTCATCATCTAATCTCATTGAAATAAAAAATAAAGATGCAAAATAGAAGGACTTTTAGTCCTTCTCCATGCCAAAACCAAACAGTATGTGCGCTCTGCATATTTGCGCCAAGAGTCTTTCTCATCTTGGACTCTTAGTTTTTGGTGTTAATCAATAGATATGGTGCCTCTTTTTGACTACTTCTAGGTGGCTTGACCTGACCCAAATGCCCACCAAATTGGGCTAGCAAATCACTAAGGCATGAGACCAAATTGATCTCCAAATGAGCTAGAATTTTTATACATGCTAGCATGCTTATCAGAACCTTGATTGAATCCAAAATTCCAATCAACCTTTTTCAAAAGGATCATTGATCAATTTTTATATGTGTGTGACCCATTAGGTTTCACATCTAGCTAGCAGTAGGTTTGGATGCAAGTTGACCTAATTTGATCAGACCTTAATCTAACTGATCTAGGTCCAATCGAGCTAACCCGAGCTCAGCAATTAGAACTCTTTCTAATTGATGATCGAATTAAACTCTTTAATTCAATTAGATTTATAAGTTAAGATTGACATCTAGCAATATATCATAACTATTTAGAAGATAAAAAATTTAGTAAAAATATCAAATATATCTTTCTGTGATAAGTTATCATGCAATACAATCCTTCGATCGTCCCTGCACCCTGAATATGTTCATGAGTATGGAATCATGTCAAACTCAAACACATATTCATATCGATTCTCAATTAACTAATGATGACTCTGATGAAGAAGCATTAGAAACTCTTTCTAATCTCCTTCCTACTTTTGGCAAAAAGATTTTTTTCAAATCATCTAGGAATGAGAATATACAGGATGCAATCTCCTCTTACTAAGAGTGATCGATTCCATGTTGACCTACTCACAACCTTCATACACACTCCACCATATCCAGAATACATATCTTAATGCCATGCTTGAGTATGAATCAAAATATGAATTCATGTGCATAAGATTTTATGATGATCTTAAGTCTAAGGATTACTTGCACAACTTCTACTTAGAGAACCATCTTTGACATGCAAGTAAGGCTTTCATAAGATATTCTTTTTCATCGAGTCAATTCAGTGTACTCATTTTCTAAATAAGCACCCACATCTTTATATTAGTATCCCACACAAGTGGCTAGTGAGATCTGCCACCCTCTATATCGAGCATACATAGGATGTGCCAGTCTTTTCAGAATATTGATCTCCGACTTAATATTTCTATGACTAGAAATATTTAGGATTAAGATTTTAAGATTTTAGATCTCACCAGTATGACCCATTCATGTCTCCTAAAATCATTATCCTAATCTTTAGGGTTCATCATAATCTTAGACATAATAAGATGTAGCTAATATGATGAATCAATGTCTCATTTTATTATCAAATAATAAATGTCATTACATGAGTTGAAAAATTATAAAGAAAAATTTCATCACAACACACTTGCGATTGGCTTATAGGACACTCTTCTTTCACCGCGTACATGTCTTAATGCCATGCCTGGGTATGAACCAAAATATAGGTTCATGTGCATAAGATTCCATGGTGATCTCCAATCTAAAGATCACTTGCATAACTCCTACTTAGAGAACCATCTTTGATATGCAAGTAAAGCTTCCATAAGATATTCTCTTTCATCAAGTCAATTCAGTGGACTCATTTTCCAAATGAGCATCCACATCCTTGTATTAGTGTCCCACACAAGTGGCTAGTGAGATCCGCCACCCTCTCCATCAAGCATATATAGGACGTGCCAGTCGATCCAAAATATTGATCTCCGACTCAATGTTCCTACGACCAAGTATATTTAAAAATAGGGTTTTAAGATTTTTAGGTCTCACTAGCATGACCCTTTTATATCTCCTAAAACTATTATCCTAATCTTTGAAGTTCATTATAATCTTCGATATAATAAGATGTGGCTAATATGATAAATCAATATCTTATTTTATTATCAAATAATAAATATCATTACATGAGTTAGAAAATTATAAAAAAAAATTCTATCACAACACACTTACGATTGGCTTATAGAGCAGTCTTCTTTCAACCTCCCACTTGCACTAAAGTCAATCACCTTTGTATCTCATACAATCAAGATGATGATCAAATAGCTGCTGTGGTGTAGCCTTAGTGAATAGATCTGCTATATTGTTCTTTGTATCTACTCATTCAAGGATAACATCTTGTCTCTCTATAATTTTTTGAATGAGGTGGAAGCATCTGAGGATGTGCTTAGATCTTTAATGAGACCTAAGTTCCTTAGCTTGAATAACGGCCTCAGTGTTATCACAATAGAGTGGCATCGATCCTTCAATCTCAAGAATGACTCCTAATTCTATAATAAACTTTTTCATCCAGACAGCTTTCTTAGCGACTTCGCTAGCAGTGATGTACTCTGCCTCAGTGGTTGAGTCAGCTACTGTCTGTTGTTTGAAACTCTTCTAAATCACTGCCTCACCATTTAGGATAAATACGTACCTTGATGTTGACTTGCTATCGTCTGGATCAGATTAAAAATTAAAATCTATATTTTTCTCTAGTTTCAACTCTGATCCTCCTCCATATATGAGAAAAATATCTTTAGTCCTTCTTAGGTACTTCAGAATATTTTTCACAGCTTTTCAATGATCCTCCTCTAGATCAGCCTGAAATCTGCTAGCTACACCCAAAGCATAAGCTACATCAGGCCTGGTACATAGCATGGCATACATAATTAATGCCACAACCGAAGCATAAGAGATTTTATTCATTTTCTTCTTCTCTTCTGGTGTCTTAGGACACATTTTCTTAAAGAGACATATACCATGATTTACAGGCAGATAACCTTTCTTACTTGCCTCCATATTAAACCTCTATAATATGAGATCTATGTACCATGATTGGGATAAGCCTAACATCCTTTTAGATCTATCTCTATAGATCTTTATACCCAATATATAGGATGCTTCACTCAAGTCTTTCATGAAAAACTTATTCAATAGTTAAGTCTTAACTAATTGCATCATTGGGATATCATTTCCAATGAGCAGTATGTCATCGACATACAGAATCAAGAAGACAACAGCACTCCCACTTATCTTCTTATACATGCATGGTTCATCCTTATTGTTGATAAAGTCAAACTCTTTGACTATCATGTCAAATCAGATGTTTCATCTCCTTGAAGTCTGCTTCAATCCATAAATGGATCTCTTTAGCTTGCATACTTGATTGGCTCTCCTACTTGAGAACAAATTTTTCTGACCGAGTCATATAGACCACTTTCTCTAGATTATCATTGAGGAATACGATCTTGATGTCTATCTGCCAGATCTCATAATCGTAGTATACTGCTATAGCAAGCAAAATTCGGATGGACTTAAGCATAGCCACTGGTGAGAAGGTTTCATCATAGTCAATTTTTTGCCTTTATCTGAAACCCTTCGCCACTAACCTAGCTTTGCATGTTTCTACTTGGCCATCTACTTTGATCTTCTTTTTGAAGATCCACTTGCATCCTATTGGGGTCACACCTCTAGGTGCATCAACCAAAGTCCACACTTGGTTGGTATACATCGAGTCAATCTCAGATTTCATAGCTTTCAGCCATCTGTCTGAGTCTCTACTCATGACAGCTTTCGAATAGGTCAATGGATTATCATCCTGAATGATATTGATTGAATTATCATTCTCAATGATAAAATCATATCTCAGAGGTGCTTGATCCACTCTATCTGACCTTCAGAGAGGAGGTGTGTATTGTGGACGTACCTCATCCTTGGATACTTCTGATTGAGGATCTTCTTGTGGTTCAACCATAGGTATTTTTGGATCTATTTGTAGATTATGAACTTTCATAAGTTCAATATTTCTCCCACTGCCTCCTTCTTGGATGAATTCATTTTCCAAAAAAATAGCATACCTACTAACAAATACCTTTTGTTCAGTAGGATGGTAAAAATAGTATCCATTAATTTTCTTAGGATACTCTACAAACCTACACTTGTCTGATCTAACACTAAGCTTATGTCCAAAAATATTTTTGACATAAGCAGGACAGCCTCAAATCTTAAGATGTTTAAGATTAGGCTTCCTTCCCTTCTATATCTCATATGGTGTGCTTGCAACAGACTTTGAAGGTACTCTGTTTAGAATATATATGGCAGTTTTTAAGGCATATCTTCAAAAAGATATTGGGAGATCAGTAAAGCACATCATGGACCACATCATATCCATTAAAGTGTGATTCTTCCTTTCTGCTACACCATTTAACTAGGATATATAAAGAGGTATCCATTCAGAGAGAATACCTTTACTTTTAAGATGATCAAAAAATTTACTAGATAAGTATTCTCCTCCTCGATCAGATCGAAGAACCTTGATATTTTTTTTAATTTATTTTATGATCATACATTGATATTCTTTGAACTTATCAAAGGTTTCGAATTTATATTTCATAAGATACACATATCTGAATCTTGATAGATCATCTGTAAAAGTGATAAAATAGGAGTATCCTACTCTGGCCTGAGTTATCATCGATCCATATATATCTGTATGTACTAGGGCTAACAACTCATTCGCCCTCTCTCTATGTCCAGAAAATAGAGTTTTGATCATCTTACCCATGAGACAAGATTCACAAATTTTCAATGATTCATAATCATATGGTCAAAGAATTCTTCTTTGTATAACTTGTTTATTCTTGACTCACTAATATGACTACGATGGCAATGCCAGAGATATATGATATTCATATCTTTTCTTTTTCTTTTCATATTTTATTTAATATGAAAAATATTTTTATTGAGTACAAGAATTAAAAGATTGTTATCAATACAACCACTACCATAAAATTCATTAGAAAAGAAAATGGAGCATCCATTTCTCATTAGCCTTATTTCATAATCTTATTTTAGTAACAAAGATATAGCAATAATATTTCTAATAATCTTTGATATGTAATAACAATCTTTTAATTCTAAAGTTTTATCCGAAGATAAATCAAGTATACAGGTTTTCACAGCCTCTGCACTAATAGACTTTCAACTTACGTCATAAAGCTCAAGGTCATCTCTTTTCGGACCTTTGATATTCTGTATCACTGTAATGAATTATAAATATACGATCCACAGGTGGTATCTAATATCTAAGTATCCGAATCTGAGCCACTCAATAAAAAATAGAGCTATATTATATATACATCTTTTGGTGCTACACTTGCACCCTGCTTCAAACTTGTAAGATTATTCTTGTAATTTACTTCCAATATCCAAATTTGCCACAAAATGAATAGATAATATCCTTATAGATATCTTTTGCCTTCTCATAATAACTAACCAATCCGAGGTCAGGAATTTTTAGAACATTAGAGTTTTTTTCCAATATGAATCTAACTTGCAAGTTTCTCAACCAATCCACATAGTTGAGATCGATCAACATATTTTTATCTATGATGTTATCCAGTGAAAATAAAGAAATCATAATGCAGACTTAAATCTGCATAAATAAAGAACAATAATATAAGTAGACTACTCATATTTGACATGCATAACTAGATGAGGACTTTTAAAATTAGTTATATCTCCCACTATTTTATCAGATATCATAGCCCTCTTCCTATGATAAATAAAAAATCTTAATCTGATTTCTTAATGAGGTTGAGATCCTAATCCCTCAATGAAGCCTTATGGATATCACAACAAACCTCAATAAGTTCAAAGATATGAAAGCCTATCCAATTGCATCTCATGCCACTCTCAAATAATCTTTGCCTCTAAAAATACTCATAGCATTGTGGATATCATAACAAACTATAGTATTTTTAGTTAAATCAGATCATTCATTTTCATAAAGTCATATCTGCAAATGCTGCCCTTGTGGATATCACAATGAAATAATATATCCAAAATATGCTGTAAAGTATCTAATATGCACCAAGACAAACCCACATCAATCTCCATAGCAAGCCTTGTGGATATCACAACAAACCTACTATGATTTTTGATAGGATATTGATTAGGCATTAAGGAAGATAAATGTAGTGTTTAAAATACTGAGCTACCATCAATCAAGATTTGAACTAATTCAATTAATCAGAAAAGTGTTAAGATTGGTGGGGGTCCCCCCGTTACTTTTCTTAGATATCAATAAAATTGACCAGGCCAGCAATGAAACTAATTAAATAATGACCGCACTTGAAACACTCCTTAGACACCAATTGATTAATCGATTCAAAAAAATAGGTTAGCTATTGGTTCACAACACAATGACTTAATATGATTTTTATGAGAGCTTTAATGGTTTCAAGCACATCTTAAATCAATCAATCACAATGATGCACTAATATAGTTGTATCTTAACAATCATCACAACTAATCATAGCATCCAATCATATCTCTAGGATATGAAATCATAATCATACAATATGATTATAACTAAGCATCTCAAGCATATTATATATGCATGAAGTTTTAATAACATACATGAACACAAAATACTCTTCTCGTGGTTCTTTTTCTTGGGACATCATAGTGGCGCCCCTACATGCCATAAGAGTACCCTATGGAATAGGAAGAGAGGGTCTCGAAATCTTACTTATTCTTTGATCGGATAGCTTGGTGATGAATTTTAATTAGAGTACTAAGCTACTAAGAAAGATTCTATACATATATCATGCATTTTATATTTAAAATATGTCTCTAAGACATACTAGGGATTGGATGTTCAATCGAGTTCAATCCTTGACCCGACTTGAACCAAATCTAAAATCATGCTTGATTACAATCAAGATAATAATTTAACCTTAGATTATATAGATTAAGATAGGCTCTAATACCACTATTAGATTTTGATGGTGCAGCAAAAGGGTTAGGTGTTTAAAATTTTCATTCAAAATACCCAATACATCGAAAATCCTAATACCCAGAAACCCTTGACTATATCAATCAAAGTATAATAAATATAAATTTAAATCAGAAGAATACCTATAGTGCTAATCTAATTTTTATGAGACATCCAAGTATCTACCCTTCAATGGTGATCCATATGAAAATTGAACCAAGGACAACGCTCCTCCTTCACCTTAGTTTAAGAGTTCTAGCCTTTAGAACTCGACTAGCCACCAATCGATCAGACCTTCCTTCAGATCTGAGTCTGAACCTCTTAGAACCACCCACTAGACCTGACCACCTTTTTTTGAACCTCTTAAACTATTAGAGCTATTAGGATTAGGCTTGTCTTAAAAGAACAAGCCCTTGTCCTAAACCCTAGAGTTGTAAGAGAGAGAGAGAGGGAGTAGATAGGGGATGTAAGAATTGAATAATCAACCCTTTTGCCATCCCCTATTTAAAGCACCTGATGGGGCACCAACAAAGAAGACAAGTCTCATCTAGAAAGCCATATCAAGTCATCATATCACTTATCTGAGAGTCTTTAAATAGAAGGACTCTTTAGGATGTGATACATCGATTTCAGTCCTCTCATACACACATGTCCAGAATGAGATGCAATTGGCATCTCCTCTCACTTCAAATCAGTGTAAAAATTTGCCACATAACACATGATTCAAATAGAAAGGCTATCAACAAGTGTCACCCCATTTGGATACGTGTTTAAACTTGAGAAGGACTTTTAATCGGAGAGATGCGCAAGTACCTTCTCACTGTCATGCACGCATGCCTAGAAAAGGGTGTAAAAAGCAACCTTTCAATATCCAATAATTTTTTAAATTTTTATCATGTGA